>NW_028289377.1:0-300000 GCF_059628265.1 Tinamus guttatus
GATACAGTGAGCTGGCATATCCTCTCTATTTCTGCAGGGAGCTTTTAATAATTGCTACCACATGATCACATGGTGTATTGTTGCAGCCTGATTACAATTAAACTTATCCCTCCACCTTTTTCATTACCAAAACAAAAACCAAAACAAAACAAAACAAAAACTTCTTCCTGAGCTTAAGGCCCATTTTGTGCTGGTTTATTTCCAACTGAAAAGCTGGCGAGGAGAAGCCGCAGCCGCTCTTTCCTTCACAATACGGGAGAAATCCTTTGCACATATCTCTTCTCGCCATAACATTCCTGCAATAGCGTGACATTGACATCGCGTCCCATTAGAAGAGCTCAGGAGCAGACGCGAACGCCGCTGCCGGGTGCAGGAGTAGCGGGCTCGGTGCTTCGGGAGGCGGTGGCTCCTGAGTCCTATCTCCACCTAGGGAAACAATAAGCCTCTCGGGGCAAAAGGCGACTGTGCGCAGGATCTAGGGAAAGAAAGGGGAGGAAAAAAAATCATACAGGAAATATTGGACATGTTTGCCTTTACTGGAAGACAGCTGTTTGAGTACATTCTCCAAGAGGGTTCCCTTTTCAGAAGTGGTTTCAGTGATTAAAACATGGACTTGATGGAGGCATTTATCTGTAATGTCTGGTCTGTCTAACAGCCATTTTTCCTCACTTTTCCAGTCCTTTGCTCAGATGAGACTGTGCGTTCCCGAGGGTTACAACCGCGGCTATCTTTAGACATAATCCTTCCAGATTACGGGACTCACCACAGTGGGAGCAGGGAGTGAGTGACTTTTGAGGAGACTCTAGCTGAAGGTCACCTGAGCTGGGAGTGGAGAGATCTTCCCGTCTTTCCCATTGAAAACAAATAAGTAAATAAATAATTGTGTAAAAATAATGGTAAAAAAAGCCGGATCTTCTGCATTTTTAACAAAAGTGGTGCAAACAAGGCAAACCTGGCAGCCCTTCCTCCTGGCTCTAGCAGAGAGCCCCTTTAGCCATGGCCCCGTCTGCAAGGGCTCCTCCCGCAGGCTGCTCCCGTCCCGCCGCTCGCTGCGTCCCAGCTCCCGCTGCCGATCCCGGCCCCGGAGCCGACCCGGGACAGTTTTGCCCCTGCAGGCAACACAGACCGTGCCGGGCGCGGCCGCGGGCTGGGTCGCAGACGGGGCAAGGTTGCCCCAGACACCCGGAGCTCCCCGCCCCGCCGCCGTCCCTGCCAAGCCAGCTCGGCTGGCCTTGAGGGGCGCTGGGCTCAAGGCCCGAGGCCAAGGCTGGGCCTTTCGCAGCCGCCTGGTGCCGGGGCCGCCGCTCCCAGGCCCGACTCGGGGCCGGTGCCGCCGCAATGCACCTGCACCGCAGTACTGTCCGAGGGCGCCTACCATGGGCCTGCCCGTGGTGGGCACCCCGTGGCTTCCCAGCACGGAGGGATGCTCTGAGGCCTCTCTTATTTTACCTTGGCCCTTGCACCTATCGCTTGCTTGCTTGCTTTTTCTCTCTTTCTTCTCCCCGCGCTTTGCCGGAGCAGCCCACGTGGAGTGCAACGCTGGAGGAAAAACACGCGGGACACAAAGTGAGGGGTAGGTTGTCATGTGCGCCGGGGGCTCTGCTCGCACCATCAAGCGCGCACGGTGGCGGCAGCCCCACGCTTGTCTCTCGTTGTCCTGCCTTGTCACCGCGGCTGTGTGTGACCACACACGTGCCTCTCGCCTTTCGACGTGTCACTCTCATGTCACGCTGGAAAAGTTTTGCAGGAGCCAGAAGGAAAGCGGGGCATCCATCGGAGCCCCTCTCCCGACCTGGGTCTCTGTCGAGCCCCCCACGCGTGGTTGTCCGCGCAGGGGCAGCGTCGGAGTGCGCTCCGTGAGGAGCAACGCGCCATCTGCGCAGCGCCCGTCGCTTCGGGCCAGCTGGCTCCGGCTCCGTCCTCAGCAGTATTTAAAGGCTCTTCGTCGATGTTGTGGGTGCTCCCTGTATCAACCGCCTCCCAGCAGAAAGTTACTCGATACCGTGATATGATCCCACGTTCTTCAACTAGCTTTACATTTCAGGCGTGCCCATGCATTTCTGGTCGAATTTTATTCAGTAGAAAAAGAGTGAAGCCAGAATCTAGAAAATGCTTTCTAGCGCCTAGAGTACATTTCTCAGGTGTATATATTACGTGCTGTCTTTAATAACGAGAGACATTTGCTACTCTTCATGTTAGATGGAACTAATGTCTTTCCATCCATACCGTGAACACATTCTCTAAATAGGAATTATACAGTATTTTCCTTTAAACATAACACCAGCCAAATGCAGACTAGCTGATAGCTTACATCTCCGGCTAAGTATATTACTCCCTTTATTTTTGCTGAATCATGAATTTTTTCCAAAGCTTATTGTATTTTATGTCTTCTTTAGATAAGCGATTACATATGTGGCCCTGTTGAAGGCTAAACCAAATTCTTAAATATGCGACAGCTGACTGTGCTTCCAAGATGTTGTTTACTCTGGAGTCGCCTTAAAGCACTGCCTGGGAGACACAGGGTTCGTCAATAAAACTGGTAGCAGGGCCAGTCCCGGCTTAACCTGCGCACAGCGCTCGGCTCCGTTCCCACCTGACCGCACCTCTTGTTTACAGCTTTGTTTGTCTTGGGTTAGGACTTGGGATGCAGGGCAGGGACCCTGTTTGTTTATTTATTATTTGTTTTCTCTGCCTCAATGTACCCGATCCCGCTTGGACTGGGGTCTTGGACCGCGGCGATCACCGAAGTGCCCTGAGGGGGTTAAACCCACACGCGGGTGGGCGCTAATCTGCGTCGGGCTCTGACGCCGTGGCCAGGGGGAAGGAGGTGGCCCGAGCCCCGCGGCAGCAGCGCGGGTGCCCTGGGCAGATGCCCACGGAGAGTGGCGCAGGGTGGTGCCCAGCGCTGTGCGTGGAGTCAGGGTGCCCGCCCCGCTTCCCACGCTCTGCACACAGCTCGGTGTGGCCCCGGGGCCAAAGTATATTTCATGTAAGAGCGGCACGGAGCGAAGGGATTGGCCTCGGGGCAGCCTCGGGGACACGCGAGAAGCTGCACGAGGTAGGTTGGTCTCTAGGCGAGTGTGCACGGATGCCTGGAGGAAGATTTTCCACGACCGCCTTGCACGCAAACCGCGCACTTCCCTGCTCATTGTGCCAACGCCTGAATATCCTCCTCGCTCCGAGCCACTTCCTTCCCATCGGGAGGAAGATCCAGGCTGCCTGGCAGTAATTACCATTGTCATCCGCTGTCACAAAGCCGTATTTCTTAGCGATTTCTCTTGCCGAGTGTGGGGGCTATGTGAAGTAATCTGTCATCTCCCGGGGCAGCCCGCTGCCACCCCGCGGCTAAAAGTTAAAAAAAAATGTTAAAAAAAAAGAAAGAAAAAATAAAAGAAAAAGGAAACGAAGACGAAAGAGCTGAGTGCGAAGTAGAGCAGCATCATACTTAAAAAGGAAACGTGAGTGCAGATGTGCCTTTGCTCAGCAGAACTATCTGTTCTCACATGCCTGATGTGAGTTCTCGCTGTTCTCTGGTCAACAAATTATCGGTGGAAGGACCCTATCTGGGACGCCTGGACAGGCCATTTGGGTCAAGGTGAGGCGGGAAAGGGTGTGTTAGCAAAGTGCAGGGCAGCCTGATGCAAGTGCAGGGGCCGGAATTGCCCGACAAGGAACATCCCCCGAGGAGCGGTCACCTGCTCCGCTGCTCGGGGACGTCCTTGCCCGCCGAGCCACGACTCCGCGGGGAGTTTTACCCTCAGGGAGCAACTCCAGCGCGAGGCGACGAAGGCACGAACAGACTCGTCATCACCGCTTTGCGTGATTGAAATATTTGGCAAATAAAGGAGGGAGAGAGAGAGAGGATGACCCATTAGCAGTAGTAGGAGGTACGACGAGGACTCTTTCCGGGTCTGGGAGCCCTGTAGGTTTCACTAACGAGAGGTCAGAAGCTTGTGCTAAAGTTCCTCTGAAGTTTGGACCCTGCTTAATGAAGCAACCGTCGTTTCGTAATGAAGCAACCGTCATTTCATAACTTACTTTCACTCGAGTTCGCTTCTTCGGGGGTGGGGGAGGCGGGGGCAAGATCACAAGGGAAGACAGATGGAAGGAAGGAAGGAAGGAAGGAAGGAAGGAAGGAAGGAAGGAAGGAAGGAAGGAAGGAAGGAAGGAAGGAAGGAAGGAAGGAAGGAAGGAAGAAGGAAGGAAGGAAGGAAGGAAGGAAGGAGGAAGAAGGAAGGAAGGAAAGAGAGAAAGAAAGAGAGAAAGAAAGTGGGAAAGGAGGGAAAGAGGGAAAGAGAGAGGGAAAGAGAGAGAGAGAGAGAAAGAGAGAAAGAGAGAGAGAGAGAAAGAGAGGAGAAAGAGAGAGAGAGAGAGAGAAGAGAGAAAGAGAGAGAGAGAAGAGAGAAAGAGAGAGAGAGAGAGAGAGAAAGAGAGAACTAGAAAGAGAGAAAGAGAGAAAGAGAGAAAGAGAGAAAGAAGAGAAAGAAAGAAAAGAAAGAAAGAGAGAAAGAGAGAAAGAAAGAGAGAAAGAGAGAAAGAAAGAAGAGAAAGAAAGACGAGAAAGAAAGAGAGAAAGAGAGAAAGGAGAGAAAGAGAGAAAGAGAGAGAGAGAGAAAGAGAGAAAGATGAGAAAGAGAGAAAGAGGAGCCAATTTAGCCAGGAGAATATATTAAGTATACAATCGCTATAATGAGACAATTAGGATGAATGTCTTGTTTATAGGGAGAGGAAGGGTATGATGGATAGTACTAATTTTAACAATAACCACAGGATTGGAGAATTAAAAACTGTGAGCAAGAATATCCTGGAGAACAGGAAAGCTGTCTGTATATATATATAAAAAGAACCCCATATAATTCTGCAGCGGAAATCAGTTAGCAAGTATCTTCTGCCCGTTTGCAAACATCAAATGTTCTTGCCATATGTCCATTCTTATTTGTATACCAGCTCAGAAACCTGAAACATATATATGCGATATTAAAAAAAGAACATGAAAGATCTTCTCAGAAATCTGTGAGAGGGGAATGTAGGTATAGAATGGGGGATAAAGGAAGTAAAAAACAAGTAATGCTGTTGCCAAATCTTTTATATTGAACAACACAGCTGAAAGCTTTTATCATGGTATGAAATTTACTGCCTAATAATTCAAACATATAGGCAAGATGTCCCGTCTCCTAGCTGAGTACCCTAAGCTACGGTTTTGCTACGAGATGAGGAGCATCCAAAGAAGACAGAGAAAGCACTGGGGGCTGTAGGTGACTGGCAGTGCCAGGGAGGTGGTGGGAAAGTAACGGAAAAAAAAAAAAAAAAAGAAGAAGAAGAGAGAGAGAGAAAGGAAAAAAAGGAAGAAGAAACAAAAAGGAAAAGTAGACAAGATAAAGATGTGTGGGCTGTAAAACCTCCAAACTCCAAGCACCCCCCTCTCCCCGCATTCTCATCACTTGGGCAGGTAACGCCATCTTCTCATGTATAAGTGGCTAAACGATTAGGTACCAAGTGAGGAGCTGGAAGTGATCTGAGCTCCCTGGAAAAGAAGTGGGACGGGGGACACCGGTCTCCTTCACCACGGTTAGCAACATCCCCTCAGCCCCCCACCCGTCCCCCTGCATCTTCCCAGGGAACAGGAGCAGCTCTGGGGGCCCAGGGACTCGCTGAAGCCTGCAAAGAGACTTTCGTCGTCCAGCAGAAGCCACCTGCTTGTCGGGGACAGCCTGATCCCCTGCACCGCGGGAGGGTGGGCAGCTCAGGTGGCAAAGCGTGTTTGGGCGCTCAAGGCCAGCGCCTCCCCTTTCCCTCCTCCCTCTTTCCCGGGATACTCCGGCCTCTTCCCGGCACCAGCGGCGGGAATGAAGGCGTCGCTTTGAGCCGCGGGACAAGGGCAGCGCGGAGCCGAGATAGCCCGAGCACTTCGGGGGCACGGCGCGGGGTGCAGCAAGACAAAAAAAAAAAGAAAAAAAAAAGAAAAAGAAAAAAAAAGGGAAAAAAAAAGAAAAAAAAAAAAAGGGAAAAAAAAAAAGAAAGGATTTGGGGCAGTCCCGGAACTCGGCGCTGCAGCCCCCGGCGTGTCCCTGCTTGCTCGGGTGCCGCTGCGGAGCGCCGGGGGACGCTCCCGGCTGCCGGTATCGATAGTGAGCGGTATCGTCAGAGATCAGGTCTTTCCAAGGGTAAACAGAAAGCAGGGGCTGGGTGGGAAAGGGGAGGGGGCCCAGGCTGCCGTGCGAGCAGCGCACAAGGAGCGCGGCCCCGCGCCGAGCAACACTGCGAGCACCGGGCCGGGCCGGGACCGGGCCCGGGCCCGGCAGCGAGACGGGCAGCGCGGAGCAGCGCGGAGCAGGAGGCGAGGACGGGAGCCCTGTGCCCCGGGAGCCGGTAAGCGCCGGGCCGCCGGGCCGGGGAGCTGCAGTGGCGAGAGGTTCCCACTAGATGTCTGCGCTGCTAATGGTAATTGCGGCTCTGTCCCTCGCCGGGTGTATCCCCGAGCCTGTTGCTCTTTGAAGTCTGCCATCCCCTGTGGGATTAAATCCCTCTTCTTCTTCCATCCTGCATTTTCCCCTCTTTGTTTCCTTTTTTTTTCCCTTTTTCTTTGTAAATAGTGTTCAGGAGTTTTGGCTAGAGTAAAACACGAATCTCTCCACAGAGAAAGCTCTCTGGTGCACGACTCATGCTGCTGGAATCCTTTTATTACCTTTGATGTGTTTAAATAACACGGTAAAGCTGTGCACACACCTCGGATTAAACTTTAATCATCCGAAGTCAAGGACGTCCAGGTGGTAAACGACTTTACTTTGACATTTCTCCTTTAGAGCCATATATGATCCCCGGCGCAGGTCAGAGAGACGTTCCCAGTCCCTTGAGTCTCAGAAGCGCAAATTTGCTTTTACCGATCGAGATTAGAAACTCGTCGCTCCTGCTACTTTATTTTCAACAAAATCAAGACTCCCAGGGTTCTCTCTCACCATATCATGTACCTATGGACTTCCTAGAGGACTGGGAAAACGTTCTTCGCTGTTAAACACCGCGCTGCCTCTCTAGGGAGGTGTTTGTATAATGAACCTTGCATAAAACTAGACATGTTTTGTGTGTGAAGGGGCCGAGATATCCTTCTCTCTAGAAAATGAATGTATACGTACACATGTAAATATACATATAGATAAGCACAAATATACAAATATGTAAACACGTCTTTAAAAGCTAAAATTAGCAAGGTTTCCTTTCGAGCACAGCTAACAATTCTGTACGCCCTGTCCTTCGAAAATGATATTTTTATTGATTTTTTTTAAAAAAGAAGAATGAATGAAATATTAAAGAAAAGATTAAAGACCCCCCGCCCTTCTCTCTGGTCCCAGTGTGTTGGCTCGAGAAAACCCAAAGTAAACTTGGTTCCTCAGGGATCCCCTCCCGCCCTAGGAAAAATAAATAAATAAATATAACAAATAACATTATTGTGCTTAAGAGAAATATGGAACTCTTTATTTGCTGCTAGCACCTAGTTGTAAATAAGACATCTTTTGGTTAACACGCACAAGCGAGAGTGGTTAACACGCACAAGCGAGAGGAATTTGTGGGCCTTTTTATTGTCAATCAATATGTGACAAGTAATTTTTGCGTTGATTCTTACCAGTGCATCCCCTCCTAGCCTCAACTTAATGCTTTGCCTGGAAGCTGTGGAGCGCAGGGAGCTAAAGCCAAGTCTTTCGCATGGAGTTTCAGGTGCTGGAGCCAGTCATAAGAAAGGCCTAACTGTCGGAAATCCCATGCTTCTTGTTCATCCCTTTTCACCCCCAGTTTGACCTGCTGAGACTTTACACCCTCCCAGAAGGAAATTTAAGAAGTGATTAAGAGTTAGATAGAAGTTAAAGGCAACAGACGGGAGGGAGATGGACTCGGGCAGAGCGCTTTAGGGAGCCGGCTAGGGAAAGGTGCAGGTAGCCCTGGGGATGGGTGAGATTCGGCCTCCCCTCGGGACCGGGAGCAAGTTTAAGTGCTCGAAACAGAGTCCCCGCCATCCGCTGAGCTCTGCAGCTCACAGAGCCAGGGAAGGACGGGCCGGAGGCGATGGGGCCACGACGAGCAGAGCCGGGCAAGGGCACCGGTGCCTCCCGGCTGGGCTCTGCTGCCAGCGCGGCGGAGGGACGATGGACGGGCAAGGCGGACGGGCGAGGCTCAGTCTCGGACTTCGCCTTGGTCACTGCAAGGAGTCCGGAGACCTTAAGTAAGAAATCAGCATCTCTGCAAAGTTTCTTGTGATAGCGCTGCAAACTGCAGAAGGAAGGGAAAAAAAAAAAAAAAAAAAAAAAAAAAGCGCTGATCCCCTCTGCCTCCCCAGCCATTTCTTGGACTGAGAGTATCACTGAGAATGAGAGCGGACTGAGAGTGTAAGAAGCAGCGTTATTGCTTATTGCGTTATGCGCTGTTGCTATCGAGTGGAGATAAATCTGAGCTGGCAGCCACGGTCGCCATAATCGCAGCTCACTAAAACACAAAAGACAGTTCACTTATGTCTGCACGGTTTCGGGAAAACTTTCTCTAAAATATTCCGGTGCAATTATTCAAGTGTCCGTTCTGTCCTCCGCTTCTAATTGCGAACTCAAAATGCTTGATGTTGAAAAAATACATCGGTTGTTTTATACTCGGACAGAGCCTTTACTTGTGAAACTCACTTCTTTAAAAAAAAATCTGGAAATAATTAACTCGTACAGTTGAGAACATTATGTTGCTTATACTGTAAACGTGTCCTTACACCTTTACAAGACGTTACAGAGGACTTACTCAACTAATTGAAACTGTTATATAGCAGCGTTATGTATTCAACATACTCGTTACATTTCATCTTTATGGACTTAGGGTTTTATTCCTTTCACAGTCTTGTGATTTTTTTCCCCCAGCAGCCGGTTGCTTAATCTGCAATCAGGAGAGATGCTCGAACGCTTACACAGAGAGAAGCAATTTAACGTTATTTTCTCCACGGCAGGGTGAGATGGAGCACACCGGCGCGGACGGAGGATTTGGGAAGGAGCTAGCAGAGCAAATACCAGCTGCAGCAGAGCCCAGGCACTTCTTCCCCATGCCAGCACCCCTGGAGAAACGCATGTACGTGTGCTGGCTGCTTTCTGCGCTAACTCGCTTAGGGTGGCGGGGTGTCTTGCTTTCCCCCAAATAAATCGTAACAACAGCGACTTGAGGAACGGCTTCAGGCGCATCCTTAAGCTGGGGAAGGCGATGGGTAGGGAGCGAGGGAACACCCACCCTCCCGCGGATGCGGGGCGCCCTGTGGGCAGTCCACGGGGATGGTCCTCGAGTGGATGCGTGTGTATATTTGCGTGTATATATGTGTTTATATGTGTGTGTGTGTAAGAGAGAGAGAGAGTTTGTGAGCGAAATGGGTGAGCGGGCGCGCACGGAGAGCTGCGGAGCCTCCCACCGCGGCGTCCCACGCGCAACGCTTCCCCGGCGCTCCCCGGCGCTCCGGCAGGTCCCTTGCGCGGCCGAGGCGAGGAGCTTTGCCGGACAATTTGCCCTTCATGTCAATAGTCGCTGAGCCTACAACGAACCGTTTTCACTGTCTTGTGTAGCTGATGGAGAGTTTTGGTCCGCGCGACGTAACGAGCACTCACACAGATTAACACAAACGGCCGATTGACGGGGCAGCCAGAATCCGGACCAGGATGTGAGCTGCAGCCCGGGCTCCAATTTGTACTGAAGACACAGTCCTGCAGTTACTATATTATGTTATTCTCAGTGCAGAGCTGAAGAGCTACTTCAGATGAGGAAATTCGTCTCCCGCAGAGATTACCTCGATTTCTACGCCCCAGACTGATGTTTGCAGGCAGAACCTGACATGTCAGAGGGAAAGGGCAAAGTGAAGAAGGGAAATCTTCTAATCGCTAGAATGGTTACTGCTAGGAAAGAGATATGTGATACACAAACGCTTATATGCACGAGCTAATATGCGTGTGCGCCCAAGATGTGCTGCTAAATGACAGAGGGTGTGCGTATTTCAAAATCCGTTTTATGAAGAAACGTTTCCAGAACTCTGGCGGAGGGATGCCAGTGCTGCAATATCACAGCTCCAGATATGCCCTGCGCATGGCTTTTCGCCCAGAAATCAGACTTCATCCCTCACCCTGCCCCCTGCCTTTCTTTCCACTCCGCGGTCAGACGGAGTCGGAGATAAATCTGCGTCCTTAGGTGTATTCAGGTCTCCAATGAAGTTCATTTTGCAGCGCCGTGCCGCGCGGAGGGGTAGAGGCAAAGGGAGTCGCTAAAGCATCAATGGGCGGCGGCGGGACGCACCGCGCCCGCGGGGAGCCCCGCGGAGGCACCGCGCCGGCTCTGGCCCACAGCGTGCGCGGTGCAGGTGCCACCCGCTCCGCCGGCAGACAGGGAACGGGGGATCCCTGCCCCGCGGAGGGGCATCCCCTTCCCTTGTCCCTCCCTTCCCGAGCTCCTTCCTTGGGGTCAGGAGCAGGCAGAATCCTGGGGCTTCCCCCTGGTGCAGTCCCAAAAGGGACTGCTGAGACGCGGGGCAGAAGGGGGCATTTTCCTATGTTTCCAACAACACGCAGCTGAGGCTCCCGAAGCGTCTCGGGAAGTGAGCATTGTCTAGAAAAACAATGACAGAAAATAAATCAGTCATCGGGGTCCCCGTCGGCGTCCTGGGGGTTTTTAGTCAGGCTCGATGATTCGCCTTCCCCGGCTCTCGAACTCATTAGGAAGTTAATAGGAGGCGCCGGAAATCTACCCCGGGGTAACGGAGCGGGAGGAAGGACTGCCAAGGCCGAGGCACCCGGGGGAGCTTTGCGAGCAGCCGTCTGGCAAACGAGACTCTCGCGGAAACGCGCGCTCGGCTGCGCGCCTGGCGCAACGCGGCGGGGAGCGCGGCCCGGGCGGCAGCGCGGAGCGCGGGCAACCCCGCGTGGGGCTGTATGTGCGCTGGGGGTGCTCGTCCGTATCTGCAAAGTTGCTTTGCTATGGCCCAATCTTTTTTTTTTTTCTTTTTTTTTTTTCCCTCCAGGAGGTTAAGCGGGCGCGAAGTAAAATTTATAGGCCTCCGCGAAGACGCGAAGATTATAGCTAGTCTTTCAGGAACAAAATGCGTATGAAATAAAATTTCTGGATTTATTTACTCAACTTTGTTCATCTTTTAGTTGATAAACTCCTTATTGCTCCAGAGGGGAAAAATTCCTCGATATTATGATTATGTATGTAAGGCAAGATTTACACTCTCAAAGAGGATTCGTGTTCAGAAAGGGATGGCAAAGTGGTTAAGTCTTTTTGAACACGTCTTTTTTTTTTTTTTTTTTCCACCAGTCCAGGAGTTAACTGTACTCCCTTAAAACAGTGCCACTTTTCTGCCGTTTTGGTTAAATGGAAGCAATAGTTTTTACGGCCTCGACGGCGGCTTCCGTAGCAAAGTTTTGCATGAAAGATGGAGGGGTTAGTGCCCCAGAGCTAGATTTTCCCCTGGAAAAGATGGAGCCCTGCACAGTCCCGACATTTTACTGCTCAGTGTGCTTTTTATTGCAGAGCTCGTGTGTGCTCTCTCGAATGTGGTTCCTGGAGGGCACATTTTTTACTTTTGGGGGAATGGGAGGCTGAGTTTTACTTTTACACGGTCACTCCTTTTAAACCTCGCAAGACTCCAAGTCAAGTATAGCCGTTGAGTGAAAAATAACCCGCCTCAGCACTCTACTGTTAATTAAGTGAAATTATTCCACTTTCATCTCTCTCCTTAGAAATATTTTTACTTAGAGAGGACTGCCTGCTAATTGGGGTGCGCAGTGCCCTTTAATCTCTAACACAACGCTTGGAACCTGCCCAGAATGAATTAAAAAAAGTCTGATAAACAACATGCAAACATAGTTTCCCAGTAAAACTCGTTTTATGTTCACAGCTTGTGTGCCACCTCAAAATATTCAGTTAGGCACCTAGGACGTAAAGAATAAAACCCCTTTCCGAGGGCACCAAATGCCCACATTTAATACTCCTCTATTATTTAATCTCCTCTATTAGAGATAAAAAGAAGGAGAATCTCTTTTATTTTGCACAGTTTACATTGTGGATGGAGTGTAAATTTGCATGTTTACGTGCACTTTCTAGGCAGAAATCGTCTCCTGCACCTACGGATAAAGTATGTGTAATTCTTCTGCAAACAGACTGCAGAAGAGTAGCAGAACATCCGCAGATCTCTCTCTTCTCTCTCGTTTTTTATTATTTATTTATTTATTAATCCCTGCTAGCCGGTCGAAAGGGCGGTGTGTGTGTTCGTGTGTGTGCAGGAGTGTGTACTGGAAGAACACGCAGGTTTGCAGCCTTGTAGATTTATGCATATTCAAATGGCTCGTCTTGTAGAAATTATAGCACGGAAAATCTCCGTCAGAGAAAGCTGTAGGTCATGTAGATCAAGCTCAGCGACTTCCAAGGAAGGGAAAAAAAAAAGCGCTCAGAAGTGGAAGTAGCTCTCATAAAGCCCATCATGTCTACGGCTGGCCGTGCTGAATTAAACGCTGTACTGGCCACCTACAGCTGCCGAAACCCCCGAGTCCTGCTCCCACTGCAGAAACCTGATCGGTTTTGCGTGGTGGGAAGCGCCATTTACTTGTTTGTTTGCTTGTTGGCTCTATTTATAGACGTTTCTGCCGAGCTCATCTCCGGAGCATCGGCATGTCCACTGCGGTGGGATCTGATTTCCCAGGCGAAGCTCCATCCTTATCCAGCAGCAGGGCTTTGGAAAAGCTTGCTAAAGAGAGCATGAACTTGATCCATGCCGGGCACGGCCTTCACCCTTCCTCTTAGAGTCCTAAATGTGCTTTTTTTCCCCCTCCTTATAGTTCCACACAGGAACGCAGAACAATTAAATGAGCCTGCAAGCCACCCGAAGTTGCAATGACGAGGTGAAATGCTCTGTGTTTGTCAAAGGATTTCAGAAAACAGGTGAAGAATTAAGATAGGAATTAATGCCCTGCTTATCGCATGCAAATGAAATATTTAATCTGCCATTTCATCTCTTATGTGTGCTCGAACACCTCCAAAAGTTCTTTGAACAAATATTTAGTTTCCAAGCTATAAATTTGTCTCATGCAAAGAGAAAGCTTTTAGGATCTCCAGTTTAAACTCGTTCTTACTGCTTGTTGTGGTGCTGAGAATTATCAAACCGGTCAGCTTACCTTTCCCAGGAGTGGTAATTAAAGTAGAACTTGGGGAAGGAGGATAAAAGGAAGAATAATGGCATTCAAAAAAAGTGAGCTCACCAGTTGTGACTAGCATCCTTCCTAGTTCATTTATTTCCTCACTTAACTCCTTTTCTTCTTTCCCATGCTCCTACTCTGTTTCTTTTACAGCATCTCAGCAGCATTTTAAGAGCCTTTAATGTCTCTCTGAGAAAGAAAAAAATGGAGAAGGGAAACTGTTAGGGAGGAAATCTGCTAAGGTATTGCTTAGTGTGGCAAAGGAGTTGTCTCAAATGAGAACTGCTTCATCATACCCTCTACACAGAGCAAGGAAAGCATTCAGAGAGATGAAGGAGGATCCTTCCAAAAAACTCCCCTGGAGGTCAGCTCTCCCCTCCTCCAGGAAGGAGGAAGGCGGCTGTGGTGACAGTGAGATAGTGGCATATGATAGGCAGGTGGGGGCCCCTTGCCAGCCACAGGCTTTTGGCGGGGGCAGAGAGGGCAGCAGGAACCTTTTTCCAGTGTCCCTACACTACTTAGACAACATTTATGAACGGATAAAGCTGAACATTGGACAGGACTCCCGAAGGAAAAGAACCTTTCATTGGAACCATCAACCTGTCATCACTACAATAAAGGTGTAACACACAGGAGTGCTGGTAAGAGCCCGGGGTTTATTTCCTGGCCCTGTCACATGACAAGGGGCCAGGGTTACCAAAGGTTACCCCCTCACATGGAAAGGATCACTGACCATCCAGCCCGGCAGCTCCTTCTCCCTCCTCCTATCTCATTTTGTATTTTAACTCTTTTTTAAAAAAATTTAATTTAATTTAATTTAATGTTATTAATGCAAAGCCAAGAACCATGCGCAGCTACAAACCCATAAAGGCAATGAATAATGCACTGGTATACTGCTCTGAAACATCAGCCAGGTCAAAGCTAGAGGCTTGAACACCCTCTTACCTCCACCTTATATGCCTATAAGAGTTACTTTTTCCAGATGGTGAAGACATACCTGAGGGATATTTTTTCCAAACAAGCTTCCTGCTGTCTTTCAAGGCACTACCTCTCCAATGATCTGTTTGTCCAATAATGTGAAATGTGCTGGCTGGCCTCCAGATTTTGCAGTCTCACCTCTTCATGAGCATGATGCAGTGAAACCAGCATGAGGATTTTTTTTTTTTTTGTGAGAAAGTTAAGACACAGTCTTTGGTCATATCATTCCTTGTTAGACTATTCCTTGCCGCATCAGAGATGCAAGCTCTAATACAGCCTCCAAGTTCATGCACATGGGCATAATGGGAGCCAAGACAAGGAAGACCTGGAATCAGGGACATGGGATGGAAGTAACCAGAGACCACAGAATTAACAAGAAAGCTGTTTTCCACAAAAAAAAAAAAAAAAAAAAAAAAAAGAGTTAGTTACAATAGCTTTGCTGTGGTTTCCTCCAGACAGACACTTGTCAGACAACACTGTCCTACCCAGGATGTGGGTGTAGCTAAATGGTTCTCTATGAAGTCTTGCAATAAAACGTGCACCAGAACATAAGAGAGTGCAAGGCGTTCGTTATAGATCTTGGACGTTTACATTACTTTTATAGAAGGTTTGGGGTATATTTTAGATTTATTTAGTGCTCACAGAGTCAAACAGCAGTGTTGCAGACAGAAAATATTTGCCACTTCTAAAGAGCTGGAACTGTGTCTGAGTTCCTTGATTTGGCTTCCCACCTCTCCGTACTAAACACCGGAGCAAGGGTGGCCAGGAGTAGGATTGCCCCTACTCCTGAAGGGATCCAACACACCACACAGATCAGAGCACAGACCCTGCCTGGTTTTGTCCAGAGACCTTTTGTCTAGGCACTGCTTCAGTGTCAAAGAAATGCTGGAGGTAAGGATCCCTTAATTGTGTCTGTTATTATTACTCCTCCTTGGCACTGTAAGGAGGGAGCAGACCTCAATTTGTGAAGTGCTGAGAAAGTAGAGAACACAAAGATATTCCCTGCCCCAGAGAGTTTGCCAGAGAAGTAGGGAATAAGGGATGAAGGATGAACACTGGGAAGAACTAAGAAACACAAGATAGTAGCAGTTTACCTGACCAGCATCTACCCTGGGAGAGAGAACACAGACTTTTTTAAGGAAAAGAATATTCTAACTACATTTGACTTCCTTTTTTATTATTTTTATTTCTTTGGGAGGGAGAGGGGTTTCCTTGTGTTATAATGGTATGAAAGAAAAAGTGAATCAAAAATAGAAGTGTGCAAGAAAAACATGAAGCCTGTTGTTAAAGAAAAAAAAATCTGTTTTTCTTCCAGTCAAAATTTGTTCTAATCAAAACTGAGTTATTTCCACTTCAGATGTTAAACAGCAGCTGTATAATGCCTGGGATGCCCCTGAGCAGATGAATTGGATTACAAAGTAGATTTGTCCCTTTTCCAAGGAGAGACTTGTGGAGGAGTACTGTAAAGTGATCCTAATGAACAGGGTAAGGGGATGGCTATCTCTTATCTTATTACCACAGAATAATAAGATGAACAACGAGGGTATTGTTCCTCCCTAAAATACTATTGGCAATAATATTCAATTTTTTCTTTACTATAAGAAAATTTCTAACTGGTCACCACTTCTGTCATTGCCACAGAGTAACTAACATTATCCTTATTTTACAGGCAGGGAAGTGGAGTTGAAAAGATTAGGGCTTGCCCAAGATCACAAAGGCAGCAGTCAGGCAGGAAGAGAACTCCAGATTTCCTGGCTCCCACTCTCCTCCTAAATTCATCATCCACACTCCAATGACTTCTAAACAATGTTTTCTAAGATATATGTATATATAAAAAAAGAATCTTTCCCAACTACTCCCATGTTCTGCCCCAAATCCATCCTGTGGAATCAAGGACTGTTGGGCTGTGATTTAACATGTTTGGACTGGTTCTGTATTGCCCTACGCAAAAGGACATGTTTTTTTAGTGCCATTTAAATATAGTCCTAACGCTATATCTGTATTTGATGTCTGAATTAACCAAAGCAGTCTACCTGGGAGAGCTGCAGTGTGAGACAGTGTAAGTTAGGAACGGTGAGAGAACAAGACTTCATGAACATGTGTAACATTCAAGGCAATTTACTGTGAGGAATTCAGGCCTTTGCTACAACAAACACGCTTTTTGCTTCAACTAATGGTTTCCCTGTACATCAAATTGCACAGGCTAAACAACAAATTGCACAGGCTAAACAGTAAGCAATGTTTGGTTAAGCTATTTGATAGGCACCTACCTGTCAAATAGATACCCACCTACTGAATGTACTCATTCCTGAACCATCATAAATCCAGCACATTGATTTCTCTCTATCTGATTAAAACCCATTTTTATAGAAAAACGAGCCACTTAAGATGGACTAAGTATCCGCGCAACACAGCATTTCACTGAGGGCTGTGATTGATGACTTGTCTTGGATTTAGCTGATGTAGCTGAAGAAGTTACTGCGTTGGCTCCAGCTGTAAAACAGGGGTATCTGTTCCCCAGCCATGGTGTCTGGTGTGTTAATTTAAACTGAAATCATGTTAGGTTAATTAATAACAGTAACTGTGAATGAAGCAGCTGAAGGTAGATATCTCTTCTGCCCTGTCAGCAAATCTGTCAGGGCTCAGGAATCAGAGACTCTTAATTAATGTGTGTTCCAGCAGCGGTTTCTATAAACCTATTTTCCATTTCACTGCAGTGGGCTAAGAGGTGCCATTCCCATCAGCTGCGCTGTCATAGCTGTGAGGTGGTATCTTACAGCTGAGTGCATCATCATTGCTTAAGTCGTGTCAGGCACACTGGGGATGACCTGGTCTTCCCTGATCAGGTGAGGCCTATGCGATTTCAAAAGAAATTATTTTCAGCTCTTTGTATCCAACCTCCGTGCAAGAGCTGAAGTGCACAGGGTTGTGGTTTACACTGGGAATCTATGCAGAGCCTTACAGGACTTATAGGCCTCCTTTATTTCAGCTGAGTTCTGTTTGATCACATTTAGATTAGAAGAATTTGGTAAAAAAGCAAACAAGACGCTCATGGTACAATAGTAAATTATTGGAAGGGTTACACTGTGTTAATGAGAAAATACTTTTGAAAACTCATACTAATTAAGATAGGATCTGATTGTAAAATATAGTGGCCCTCCCTGAGCGCCTCCATATTTGAACATTCTTGTTCTGAACAAGATCTTGTGTTTTTCCCATCTTGACTGGGAAGGAGGGTTTATCTAACCGGGAAAGTCACCCAGGAGGAGATGGGGTGTGGATCTGAGGCAGAGCAGCAAGTCTTGGATCTTCATAAACAATTCCATGTGCGAACAAGTCTTTAGCCTCCAGTCACAGGCTTCATCAGGAATAGCTCTGTGTGTTGAGTTGTATTACACAAACTCTACAGATTACAAAGTACAAATTACCTTGTGAACTCATCAAGTTCATAGGTTAGAGCTGCCTTCTCTATCATGCTGTAGGTAGAAATTTAGCACTCTGGTGCAGTTTTACAGGCAACACACTAAAAGGTGTCAGTACCACCTTTATTTTGATTTCAAAGTTTACTGATCATGAGATTTGCCTCAATTCGCTTCTACTGTACAAAGGGTATGCCAAGCCTTCCAGGCAAGCACGGGGAAGAGAGAACAGGCAAAATCCTTTAATTAGTGCATCCAGAAGTGCACCTAAACACAAGCGCTCAGGAAGCCCCAGCTGTTGTCTGTCAGCAGGAGGTTCCTGCTCCTTAGGAAGGGTCCCCTACTAGTATGATGGCCTGATGCTGTGGAAAATACGGTCTACAGGCAGCACATCAGCTTTTTATATAGTGCTGGTTCTTTTCATCAACACTAGAGACAGAAACTCAAAGGCACTTGGCTAAATGACCCCTTCTGCCTCCTGGCCAACTTCTCCAGGTCTTTTTGTTCATGGATATCCTGCTTGGAGACATCCTTTTGCTGAAAACCCAAAGGCCCATCCTGTAGAAGGACCACTGATCTCCCAGAATGGCCTGGAAAACACGGTATTTTCATTGGGAGCATCCTTAATTCATTCGTACGCTCCTGGCTCAGAAGATAGGCTTCTGGTCCAGACTGTTTTACTGAGATATGCATTTCTTCTATCTGCTGGAAGGTTTCCTCCCCCTCTCGCTGTCTTTGGAGCTTACCCTCTGGAGCTCTCTCCTAGAGCCATCTCCTGTGGGGGAGGTAGAGTCCTACTCTCGCTAAATGTTGCGTTATCAGGAAAACACTTGGCAAACACGGAGTTTGGGATAAGAGGAGAACAGAATAACATCACTGCGTGTAGATGATCTGAGAATTTGCCTCTGCTCAAGGAGCTGTCAGGTAAAGGACCCTTCTTTCAAGATTCCTGTCATCATCTTCTCTTGTGCTGGTTTCCTTTAAGTTGAATGATGTCTGGATTGGGCCTTAACTTTTGGAAAACTCAGACTCTTTAGCCTTCCCAGCAGCTGCTCTTCCACTGTCCAATTTTCATGCTGATGTATCCATTTGATTTCATCCTAATCCACACAAAGTTCAGATTTCTTAGCGCTGGGAGAGTTTTGACCCAGCAGGCACCAGAGTGGTTATTATATGGGATTAATGCATCTGCCATGCGAAGATTCTTCCAAAACTATTCACTTTGGGGGTTTGTTTCCCCCCTTCCTTTCCTTTTTTTTTTTTTTTTTTTTTTTTTTTTTGTCTCCTTGTAGTATATTATATTTTAACCCTTCTTTGGCAAGACATTATGTGGTTGTGCTGGTGTGTGAATGCATGCCTGACCCCTAACATGTTAAGGCGTTGGTTTACAAACCCACATTTCCGAAGTTTTGGAAATCTGCACAGATCTTGCACGGATTTGGCATTGCAACCTCTGAGAGCAGCCAGAAACCAAGTTCTCTCTGCTCCCACCCTTTTTATTTCTGTGAATGAATATGTAAGAGACCTATAAATCTAAAACTGTGCAGGCGTGGAGGAAATCGTAAGAGTCAGGCTGGTGATATTACTGTGGGGAGCTGTGAAATCACTGAGGATTTATACTAGCATACATGGCAATGTTGTCATTAAAAAGGAAAGGAAAAAATAAAAACAAAAGCTAAGTGGGGAGATGGCTGTTCTGCTCGGGGCTGCGTGGTGGTTGCTTGTGACACATGGATTCTGCACATCCCCTTTGTACTCCATGACAAACCGTCAACCCAATGGCAAAAATTCTTCCAACCCCATCATCCGCTTGGAAATGAGCCCTTTTCTGGGCAGTATCAAGTGAGGCAGTTCTGGGACGGAGTCCTTGGCATTTGGGGAGGGGCTCGCAGGTCATTGCTGCTGCCACGTCCAAAGTCATCGGGGTCTGGCCCGTGCGCTAGTCCCCCGCTTGGAGGAAATGGTATCTTCACGGGGTTCGTCATGTTTCCAGGATCAATGATTATCTCGACTCCGCTGTTGTTGCTCGGGACCCGACGGGGGCAATGTGGCCCGAGGGTAGCCGGCTGCCTCCTCCCATGCACCTTGGCTGTCGTCAATGCCCCGGCTCGAGGAGTGGTGAGTGGAGGAGCCCCAGCACCAGCGAAAGTGACAGGGATTGAGGACAGAGATTTCGACCTACCCTAAGACCACCGTGGAGCTGGCCCTCTTGCAAGACCATGCCCAAGCAGTGGACGGCGCCCGGATTTCAAGGGGCACCTACAGCTCCCCAGAGCTCTGCGCGGGGCGAGCGGGCCGGTTTGATGCCTCATAGGGCTGAGGTCTGAGCTCGTAGCGCTGTGGGGCCGTCGAGACCCCTTTGAGCCCGGACTTACCCGTCGGAGCCGTTTTCTCGGGGAGCTCAGCGCCAGAGCCCGCTGGGAACCACTGCAGCGGCACCCTCTGCCTGCGGCCCTGCCGCTTTTCGAGGTGTGTGTAGGGAGACCCGAAGCGCAGCACTGGAAGGTGGGGAAGTAAGGGTCCCCACGCAATTAAATATCCCCCCTATGCCTGATTTCTGCTCCCCCCGCACCCCCCCCTCCGGCTGCGCTCACTGCAGGGCTCTCTTTGCAACTCGCTCTGGGTGGAGCTGGTTGCTGCTGACAGTCAGATCGTGTTTGCGGTTTCATCTTCCCCGTGCAAAACCCAGGCGTGTTTGGCCACCCAAGAAACGTTCAGCAACGGCCGCCAACTCAGCGGGACTCTGCGCTGTGCAGCCCTGGGGCTGCAGCATTTCCCGTGTGGCGCGTGCTCGCGTGGGCGCTCTCCCCTTTCACCCCCGCTCTGGTGGCTCTCTAGCACCCAGCCTGGGCGCCGGGAAACGTCTCCCTCTTGGCAGTCGCTCATCCCTCTTCTTTCCAAGGGTCGAGGATTTTTTTTTTTCTCTCCCCACCAGGAAACACGCTGGTTCCATGGGATAGGCTGAGCTTTGGCCAAAGAGCTGCAGCAATTGAACGTAAAGGCGTTTGAAAATTTTCCCGATCGCACCGTCTAGCCTCACGGATGTCTTTTGCAGAAAGCTAAACGGATAAGGATAAGGATAAGGATAAAAGACCAGTCTCGTTGCCCACCAAGCATTAGCCATGGCTTGCAAGAAAAAGGGAAAGCCAGGCATATCCTCGTACCAAACGAGAAAGGATCAGCACATGGCGCGTGTTCCACGTGATTTATATAAATAAATGTATATATATTTATTTTACTGCTGGTTGGCAGCAAGACGAAACGCATTCAAAACGGGTTTTGTGGACTGGAAATGAAAACCTCCTACAGGTTGCCGTGGACTTATGGAGGAGACATGTGCTGGCACATCGATGTAGTCTTTCCAGATCTGGGCAGAACTTTCCAAAGGGGATTATGAGGGGAGAGCAAGGGTGGGGGGAATATGCCTGTGCCCCTATACACCAAAACTGTGTGCGTACATGCATACATACGCACTTATATACATGTGTATACATATGCGAGGGGCTCCTGTATACGACACATCCCATGGATCTAAGTGTGGACGCACTTCTTGGTTTAGAATAAGATCAAAGCACAGGGCAATATTTATTTCGATGTAGGGAGGCTCCGCACACCTTAACCTATGGGGTGGTCGCCCGCAGGAAACGTGCAATTTGCAGAATCCTGCCATGAAGCACAGGCACGGAGATCCCGGAGGGGAGAAACACGCGGTTCTCGCCAAGCTGGGGCCATGTGCGGGTTTCCCAGGTACTGTCCCTGCTTGCTGAAATGCGGGTTTTGCCCGCAGCTCCCTCTCCCTAGAAGTGTTCCCGAAAGTTTTAAGTTGCCCTGGGCCAGATATTCTTGTCCTCGAGGAAGGATGGTGGTGATGAAGATGGTCACGACGCTGATGTCACCGAATCAGCTCCGAGGAGGCCAAGATGCGCCCTGGGCTGCCGAGGCGCAGGGCCATGCTGGTGCTGCCCGCGGGGCCCCCGGTGCCCGCACTCCGCCGCCGGGACACCGGGAGCCGCCGGCTGCCGCTCCCGCGCCCTGCCCGGGGAAAATAATTAAATAAATAGTTTAGGGGAAAAAAAAAAAAAGCAAAGGGCGAGCCGGCTGTCTGGGCTCCTTTCATCTCTGCGGCCCATCAGCAGTGGGGGGCGCAAGAAGACAGCAGTTAGTGCAGGGCTGCGGTGATCACAGCGAGGGACCGTGGGCTGGGAGGGAGGGATAGGGGGGATGCTGCTCTTGGCACTGCAGGGAGGAGGGATGCGGCTGGAGAAGGGGCCGTGACAGAGCCGAGCAGGCCGCGGGAGCAGGACCCCCCTCCTCGGCCAGGCCCACGGCCGCCAGGCTGTCCTAGGTGCTCTGCCCTGAATCTTTCTAGTCTCTTTCGTTGCTCCTGCTTGCCTGGGACTTCACAACCTGCTCCTGGGAGACACATCCTCATATATGTGTGCTCCGAGCCAGTAAGGAAATAGGTGCATCCAGCACGCACAGGGCACTGACAAGCAAGCCCCGGCTCAGCAGCTAGCCCTGATTCTAGCTAGTCTGTGTGCTCTGACTTCCCTCCAGCATGAGCTACCTGCTGCAGCCGTCATGCTATTAGCCCTGCCCTTGCACAGTACTTTCCTTCCTGAGAAACAAGCCCTTGTCTTTCTCTGCCAGGGTTTCTGCGTATTTGCTCATTTGCTCATTTCCTCTTTCAGAAATAGCAAATACTCTGGCTTTGCTTCTGACATTATCTTTTCTCACGCTAATTTTCAGACAGCAAAACATGCAGTTGCATGAACATGTCCAGATTTCTCTCTCCACAGAATGCTTATATGCTCACGATTTCCAGAAGAAACATGGGAGTCAATCGGCTGCAGGTTCCCACAAACCCTCCCTATGGATACAGCTCTCTCCCTGCATCCCAGCTTTCCCAGAGGCTACTCAGGTGCCTGATGCTTTGGCCTTCAAAAAGCAAGTGCACAAAAGGTGATGGACAAATACTTTTCGCTCATTGCCTGTGCAATCTCCTCAATGAGCCTGGGAGAAAAGTTGAGCTAGTCTAGAGATCACTCGGGAGGCCTTTTCCTTCTTTTCAGTCCCACCTGGCAAGCAGGAGCCCTGGCATTCAGGCCTTACTTACTGAAGACACTTTCTACACCTTGCCAGAGGGTTAAGGCTGGAAATGGAAAGAAGGAGAGCATGCATGAGGGTGACATTCTGCATTGCTCTTACTCATGTCTCAAGGGATAACATGGGTGTGAGGAGTAATTCCTAATGTCTCCCTCTCCTTCATCTTTTCACTATCTCAGGCCCTTGGTGACTTAAAAAAATATGTAAAAATGTTACTAAGAAAACACTGATACTAATAGAGATGAGACCAAAAATTGGTCAGTGGTTCAAGGAAAACCTACAGGTTCTTCCTAAGTAAGTAGATCATGAAGGAAGGAAAAAAAAAGAGAAATTATTAAATGTTATTAAAAGAATCTGCTTCAAGAGATCCTCTTTGCCCAAGTGTGATATTTTTAGACAAACTCCCAGAATATGGGCAGTTAATTGTAGGTTGAATTCAGTGTCCTCTCACAGGAGTGTGTGATTGTTAGTTGCGCTGTCTATGCCACTCTAAAGTCCTATGTTCACCTTGGCCACCTCTCACACTTGCCAGGGGACCACAGCCTAGCCAAGCTGGGAGGTGCTGGTGGCGAGAAAGCACCAGAGAGCCACCTCCAGGGTGCAAAGTCTGGACAGCAGCACTGAAGCCCTTGGCAACTTTTTAAGGAGTCAGGACAAGGGTTTTGCTTTTGTGGGAAAAACAAAACAAAACCAAACAAACAGAAAAAAAAAAAACAGCCTTGGATAAGCTTCCTCATCCATGAAGCCATGTGCAGAAGTCTTGCCCCCAGATTAAGCAAGGTTACCAAATCTGGTGTAAGGACAGACCACAGGCATCTATTGATTCCCTCTTGGCCTGTAGGTGCAACTTAGGTTTTTGTGATTAAGCTTTGTTTCTTGATAGTCAAAGTTGGCTAGCCTCTCCTACAACACGGTCTCACAACTCTATATCTGAGGGTTTTTTTCTGTCTATTTGTTTTGGGGGATGTTCCAGTGAGGCAGAGGTGGACACAAACTGAGCAAGACTCATGCATCAGCATGACAGCTTTCTTAGGATATGCAACCTTAGTGTGGAATGGGGTAATTGTCATTGAGGTGCTGATCCTGGGTGGCTGTTTTCTTGACTTTACTCCAGTATTACTTGTTTCATATGCAGTCTTCCCTTCCACCTCTCCTTAAATGTGTTTCTGTATACGGCTGTAGCTTGTTTGTACGAGGTCATATTTGCTCCTATTCCAATCAAAGGGAAAACTGTCCTTCTCTACGAGAGGAGCAGAACTGTATTTCCAAAGCAAGGTATTCAATGATGGCACTTCAAGAAGTGCTTGAACAACTACTCATAAGCTGAGAAATGTCCCTCAGAAGATCCTGTATCCCATAGATGCCCGTTTCCCAAAGGAACTTTCCATAGGGATTTCTCGATCCCCTTCCTTGAGGGAGGGGAGGATGATCAGAAATTTCTACAGAAATCCCCTTCTAGAACCCAAGATACGAGTTGGGACTTTTGCATCCATTTTCTTTTCCAATGAGACCTGAATCCCAGCGTCTCTCCGGATGCTCTGAACCACAGTTGTACCTCTCTGCACACTTCCTGGCAGGAGTTCACGTAGAAATTGGTTCGATCCAGAATATCGAGATTCAGCATCTGTGGAGCAGAACCAGGCCTAAATAAATAAATAAATAAATAAGGCACTATGGCCATAATGCGAAGGGCTGCGCAGGGGGGACGCAGGCAGCCACTGCCTCTCGCGACGTTCTGCTTGTTTGCAACGGGCACAAACGCTCCTGTGCGTGACAAACGCCTCTTCCCGCAGCCATTTCCTCGTCGGGCGAGCGGGGACGGCTACCCTCCGTGACACAGAGGTGCTTGGAGTGCGGGGAGCACGGGGCCCCACGGGAGAAGCGTGGCCGTGGCTTCGCCCGCGCTGCCCGCTGCTTTCCACGCAGCGAGACACGGGGTTCATCGGCACGACCGTGACACGTGCTGGGCAGGTTGATTTTCTTTTCTTTTCTTTTTATTTTTTTATTTTTTTTAAAAAAAATTTCCACCTACACGTTAATTCCAAGTAGTGAGACCGCTGGTCCCTTCTGTGGGAACAGGGAGGGGAGGAGGATAGAAAAGTAAAGGGAACTTAAAAATGCATGCCGAGATGCAGAAGGAAAACACAGGAAAAACAGTCGCCGCCGTGACACGTCCAAAGCAGGACGCATAGTGCAGCGAAAGGCTGTTTTGACAGCCGTTTACCTGCAGATATCTCCTGGTGACATTCTCTCCCTCCGAAGTGACATTCTCTCGGGCATCTTTAGGCACCAAAAAACAGGTGGTTGCACCTCTGGAAACCCTCCGAGCCTCTGACCGCTCCTGCGAGCGCTGCTTAAGTGCTGCAGGGCACGGGCGGTGCAAGCAACAGCGGCAGCTTCCACGGAGATGCGCAGTGTGGAGGGCTCAGTTATTGTTGCATGAAATGGAAAGGGAAAAAACAAAGCCCCGCCGTAGGCACCGCTGAAGTAGTTCTGATTTCCGTTTACCTGTCCTTTGTACCGAATTAAATTCACTCTCTAAATACCCTTCTATTTGAAAATCAGTGAGCTTATCACGCAGATCGTTCTTATTTTAACATAAAAGGATGCCGCAGTTTTATGGCTCTCGAAGACTCTGGAAAATATGGCAATTAAAATCGAAAACCCAAATACCTGCACAGTTTGCTCACTACAGTCTGTAAAGAGACAGATACAGTTTCCCGGACCAAAGTTGCACAGAATATGCTAGGAGGAGGATCGGGCCCGAGAATTTCACGTTTTAATCTAACAAGGCACAAATCTCCAGAGCCTTCTGCAGTGACAGGGAAAAGCTGCTAAAGCTGCTTCCGGCCGCCAACAGGTTAAAAAAAAAAAAAAAAAAAAAAAAGGAATAGAGGAATAGGTAGATGCCACAGAGAAGTTGGGATGCGATATTTAAAGCTGCACAGAGGCTGAGATGTGCCCTGGATGGGATCCTGAAAATGCTCTTGCATGTTTCCCTGGACACATCCCACTCTCAGGTCTGATCTCTGTCTCTCTCCTTAACGCCACTTACGTGTATCAGCTTCTCTTCACACCCCAGAATAATGCGTCCGTTATTCTCTTCTCTCCAAGCTTCCACCTCTAACCATGTCGTAAAAAATAGCCTTAATAAAACAGTGATAATTACGCCATTATTGTTAACACTACCCATTAAAAATTTAAAAATAGGCTTTCTGTTTTTTTACCCATTTTCACCGCATATCACTTATTTCGGCACTAAATCGTTGCATGATAGGTTAAAACTTTCTTCCCTGTTTAAAGACGGCATGACTTATGATTTAGGTAAACTGGAAGCGCACCCAGAGCTCACAGGCAAAACTGGATAGTATCGGTCAGAAGTTATTGACTCCCCGCTGTCCGGCTAAGAAAAATTAATATCCCGCGGGTACAAAGTGTCTGATGTGTTTTTCTTTTTAGAAATTTAGCACTTTCGAGGGAAGCGGATTGATTTATGAGTACATCACTCTAACAATATTTTAATGTTCCATTATTATTTCCTGGTCTCGGGAAGGGAGCATTTTCCGCTCACTTGCGGTAAGCAGGGCACTTTCAGCTGCGATAAAACTGCAATCAGGGCTTTACCCTTTTGAACAGGGTGGCCCTCGTATCCCCTCAGCCATATATCAGCAAAGCAAGCTGTAAACTCGGAGGAATAAATCAGTATGAAAAGTTTTAAGAACAGTTGTGACATGCTGGCTGTGACGAACAGAGCAAGGGAGACTTAATAGGTTTTAAATCTCGGTCTGGAACATGTAGTGAAAAAAAAAAAAAAGGAGAGAGAGATACAGATACACTTTCCAATTTACTTGGAAATTAATCCCAAATGAGGGAGTCTCCTTCCAAATCGGATTTGACAGATCTGTGGGAAACACTAGACAGAGAGCAGAGAGCCGGACCCTGCATTCCCTGCGAATCCAGTCTCCACTCCACGCTGCGAGGGAGAAGGACGGGGCTCATCGCACAGTTTATCTGTATCGGAGTGGTCGACCTAAAGCGGGTTATTCATCGTGATGCTTCGATTCACCAGGCAATGGTTAATAAACACAGTATAGAATTCCATGTATTATTCTCATCTAAATTGACGCCATTTTTCTTTCTTTCTTTTTTTTTGTTTGACATTTTTTTTTCCACTCGGGCCCTTAGCTCTCCGTGTTTGCCCTTGAAAAATAACCATGTCTGTGTGTGTGCCTGTTGGTACGTGTGTGTTTTCCAGTCTGCGTTGCCGCAGGCTCAGTCAGACTGTGCGTGGCAATGGCATCATCTTTTAATAAACCCTCCAAGTAGAGGCATATGAGGGGTGAGATCCTGGTGGGAAGGGATTAAGGATGGGAAGAGGAAAGAGGGAGCAGTGGCTTGTAAACGAAAACGATAAAGCTGGTGGGGATCGGCTAGCACAGTCCACAGGAACCATCTCCGGGGGCTCTTCGGTCTGCAAGGAAGGATTTCCCACAAATTTGCCCTCCGCCCGCTCCAGGAGCGTATTCGAAATGACTCCCCGGTTGCTGTTCTAGTTGGAGAGAGACGAATCTGTGCCTCGCTTACGAAGGAAAACTCAGTCCTTGCCGCACAAAAAAAAAAAAAAAAATGTAGCCCTGAGAAAAAAGAATCCTCCTCCAGCAGGCAGGCAGCTCCCTGCGAGGTGGCCAAGCTGGCGCTGGGAGAGCCTGGAGGAGACTTCTCTGGGGGCCTCAGGAGATGTCAAGCCTCCGAGCCCGTTGGGACAAGACACCAGCTCTCAGCAAAGAGAGGTCGCGGTGCCGCCAGACATGGAAAGCGGGCGCAGCGCCCCGCTTTGCCCCGCCGCGTCGCCCCTCACCGCGGCGCCGGGTCGGCGCCAGCTCCGCGCCTCCAGCGCGGGGCAGCCGCTGCTCGTTCGCCCCGTCCAGCCTCGGGACCAGCAGCCCGGGCCCAATCCTGCCCTCTGGCCTCAGCGCAGGGCCCCAGGTCGCGACGGAGCCCGGAGCGCAGCTCGGCCGCGGGTCCTGGTGCAGAAGCTGGGCAGGGAGAAGAAGGGACAGGGATTCGGCCGGGAGTTTTCGAGGAACAGACACGCTGCCATGTGATGAAAACCCGCGCCGTGGGTTTGTGCATAGTATGTGCGCGCATGTGGGCAGGCAAGTATCTCCACGTGGAGAGAAAATGAGATCTGCGGCGGTAGCGCTGCAAAAATCCCGATTTTGCCCCCCTAATTGCTGCGAGCACACTTCCATCCCTGCACGGAGCGGGAAGCCTCTGTGTCTGCCTGTTTCTTGCCTTCCCTGCACTGTGAAGGTCCTCAAACTGCGCCTTGCTCGCAGGGCTATAAAGAAAAACCTAGAGTGTTTCCCATTGCGCTGCTTGCTCCCCACCAAAGCAACGTCACCTCAAATATGCCAGTAAATTCCTTGCCGGGTGGGAAACGTAATTGGTCGAGTGTTTTCTGCAACCTGACTCGCCAATAACGCTTGCAGGAAAAAAAAAAAAAAAAAACCCTAGTTACGACAGATGGTGAAAAGGAATTGACACTACACACTAGAGTCAATATTAAGCAAAGATGAGACACTTCCCGCACTCAAAATACACCTAGGAGGCTACATGTGCGACTGCCTGTACGGGATGAGGTCCCTCACTTACAGACAAGTGCTGTCCAAATGGTTGCCCTTGTCATTTCTATTTTAACAACATCTGCTAGTTGGCATAAGCCGTGGCCTTGATAACTTGAATTTCTCTGAGTCTGAATTATTGGCAGACCTTCTTCTGGCATTTTTTCCTCCTCCTGAAAGCAGATAATGTTTTATGCAAAATAATTAGTTAAAAAGAAGAAAGGGAAGGAGGTGGGAAACCTTCTTACAAGTGCAACAATCATCCAGCAAATGGAAACTGCGAAGGAAGAGATAAGAGTAAATGATAAACAACAAATAGCCGAAATATCTGCAGTTACGAAAAGCAAAGTAGCATTAGCTTTTCTGTTGTAAAAGGAAATAAATAAGTAACCGCGATTCCAAATCGCAAAGAAACGTTTTAATCTTGGTCAATATAAAGCAAATAACAATTATAGGAATCGGAACTGATACGGAACCACGACCTAAAAAAAAAAAAAAAAGTCAACACTATTTCTACATTCAAAGGTTAGCATCGCATTTCTTTATCCTCAAGTTTGCAAAGGATTCGTAAAGCCTTATATATGCAATTATGCGGAAGCTGATTGCCAGCAATAAATAATGCACCGAGGGAAGAGGCTTGAGTATCTTCTCACTTCCAAGACGCAGCTAGGGATCTTCGCCTCGCTTTTACATCAAGGTTGCTCCTTAAAGCAATCAAAAGGCTGCTTAATTGTCAAGCAAGGCTTCCCCCTGCGGAACTCTCCCCGCATGTTACAACCTCTTTGCAGCTCAACTCCATATGCATCTCTTTTTCACACTTCCCTCTCCATGGCGGGCTCCTACACCTGGCGCATCACGCATTTAGCCCATTAGCTCCGGCTCTTCCTTTCATCTTCCCCATGGCAGACGTTTCTATTTATCCACTGGCAATCAATGTGTGGCGTCACCAGTGGTACTGTAATGACGACTGCACCAGTGAGGATGACAGCTTAGAAAGAAGAGGGCAATGGTGATCCCTCCCAGAGCAGCGCAGCGCAGAGTAGCACTCGCATCACAAGGTCACCCTATCTCACCGCCTGCTCCTCTGCTTTGGCAGGAGAGGGGCTGCTGGGTGCGCACGGGGCTGGGGCGGGAGTAGAAGGGAGGGGGGGGAAGAGATCGGGATTTCTTTCCCCCCTCCCTTAAGCAGAGCCACTATGGAAACCAGGAAGGAGATGGTGATGTTTCTGGAAGGGACACAACTTGGCGCTCTAGTTGGCAAGAGGGTGCCTAATTTGTCCGAAGCAGTGGGGAGCCCCGCTCAAGAGCCACAGGAAAAGATGATCCATCGGAACTGCCTCAGCCCTAGACCTGGCCCCTTGTCGTCCCGGGAGAGAGCGGGAGGAGGAGGAGGTGGCGGCGACGAAGAAGAAGAGGAGGTCGAGGTGCTGCCAGGGACAGGGACGGTGGCGGAGAGCCGCTCGGCGGCGGCAGCCCTGCTCTCGGCCGGACAGCAGCCCCCCGCCTCGGAGCCCCCCTCCAGCAAAGGGCAGCAGAGCAGCTCGGACACCGAGTCGGATTTCTATGAGGAAATCGAGGTGAGCTGCACCCCGGACTGCGCCACGGGGAGCGCCGAGTACCAGCACAGCAAAGGTACCCAACTCCTTGAGCCCCCTCCTCCCTGCCGGGCTCCGGGGCCAGCACTCGGGCGGGGGGTGCTGCTGGCGGGGGGTCTTCCGCACTTCAGCCGAGAAAGAGGCAGGGAAGTTGGGGTGCTTGGGGGGGTCTCATTTAGTTTCCTCGTGGATATTTCGGCCCCTCAGCTCCCTGTGAGGGGGAGGCTTGTCTGGGAGTCAGAGGACACGACACCAGGCATCCCCCCGCATCCCTGGATGGGAGTAAGACTTTCCAGCGTGTGTGCAGCAGGTCTGCAGCTTGTCCCGTAGGACCCCCCTTGGCCTAGACCACTACTCCCTCCCTCCCTCGCCATCTCATTTTGTTTTTATTTTATTATTATTATTTATTTCCCATTGCCTGGACAGTGTCTGCCCCAGGAAATCCCTTCCGATTCCCCCCACCGGCGGGTTCTGCGTGCGAAGAGGGGCGGGGGGGCGGTGGGAGAGCAAGATCAAACGGGCTTTCTGGCCGAGAGCTGTTTGTGGTTTTGCAGGGTGAAATGTGCCCGGGCGAGTGCGGAAACGGCCATAAAGACCGTAAAATTGCTCGCCGACTCCTGCCTGCCCAAAACGCAACGGCGAGGTCCTTGTTTGCACGTTGGGTTAAAAAAAAAAAGGGGGGGGGGCGTGGACAGTAGAGATCCAAATTACCTTGTCACTTCTATGTCTCGGTGGCGCCAGCTCGGAAATGGTCCCAATGAATTAATTGCCTTTGGTCTCGGGCACAATGAGAGAGAGTTGCATTTGAAAGCGAACGCAAAGGCTATCTCCCCCTAGCCCCCTGCCCCCTCTCCTATTCCTACCTTGCCAGCCGGGCAGAGCTCCCCCCAGACCTCCAAACTACCCAGTCCTTTCCCTTGCCCGTGTCTCCATCACTTGGAAGGGAAGCCAGTAAGCACGGACAGCGCTGGGTGCTGCCTCTCTTCCCCAGAAGGTTCATTGTAAACAACTCGTCCATTTGGCGGCCTAGGGGAGACTCCCCGCGGTCTGACCTCCCTCTGGAGGGAATCGGGTGCCTGCATCCCGCCCATCTTGCACCCCAAGGGACTGCGGAGCCCGGCGGCCCACATGCACCTGCGCAGGGCCGGGGATGCTGCGGCTTCCCCGTGCGGGAAGCGAGCGGGGCAGCAGAGCAGGCAGTGTGTTTGCGTGTGTGTGCATGCGTGTGCATGTGTGCCTGCACGTGTGTGTGTGCTGGGGGGCAACCCTGCAGCCAGAGAGATGTACACCCGCTAAACCCTTTCCCGGTGCTGCTTCGCTATCTGACTGCCCCTCGTGCCCCGCGCTGCGTCTCCAGCCCTGCGAGGCGCGAGGGGTGGGAGAGAGCGGGGGCGGTGGGGGGAGCCGGCCCGGGGTGCCCCTCTCCTGCCCGCGTGTCACGCGTGTCTCTGCCCGTTCCCCGCGCAGGGCCGTGCTCCGAGGCGCTGGCCGGCAGCCCCGGCGGCGGGGAGCACCCCAAGGCCGGCGGCGGCGGGGGCGGCTCGCAGGGCTCGCTCGCCTGCAGCGCCAGTGACCAGATGCGCCGCTACCGAACCGCCTTCACCCGCGAGCAGATCGCCCGGCTGGAGAAGGAGTTTTACCGGGAGAACTACGTGTCGAGGCCCCGGAGATGCGAACTGGCGGCTGCCCTCAATCTGCCAGAAACCACCATCAAGGTACACACAGCTCGGACATGTTTCCAATTAGCACGATATAAATCTATACGGCCAAACTTCCTCTCAAAAACTCGGGAAAGCACTTGGGCAGCGCAACCCTCCCTCTCTCCCCTCGCCGCCCCCTCCCCCGCCCTTTTGCTGGCCCTGCCTGCACCCTGCAGCAAGCGGCAATGCAGGAGAGAGTCCCAGGGCCATCCCAGACAGCACCGCTAATCCGGCCTCTCCGTACCAGCTTATTTTTAATCCCTCCTTCAGTCTAGTACAAAAGTCGGGCAGTTCTTAGGGGAGGGAAGAGGAAGCAGCTCCTCAGCCCGTTTCCTCTCACTTTGTTTTGCCTTAAAATAAATAAAATAAAATAATACACATATATACATAAAGCGAGCGGAAGATCGTAGCAGTGCTACGTAGTTGTGCCTGCAAGGAGGTAGGAAGAAGCTGCTCGGCTCGCCCGGAGCCCTGGGATCCGGAGAGCCGAACAGGACCACCTTCAAGCGGAAGAAAGGGAAAGAAAGCGCTAAAAGAGCTGCCCCGGCGGGTCTCTCTGTAGATTTATAGAGACCTAGGGGACCCCCTCCCCACACCTGATGACAACCCTTCCTACGAGCCGGAGCCTCCCGTCCCTCAGCTGGGCCAGGAGGAGCCGGGCAGCCCCGCGCTGAGGGGCGAAGATTTTGCGCGGTCCGGCGCGGAGCGTGACGGCCCTCCCTGCTCTCTCCCGCAGGTCTGGTTCCAGAACCGCAGGATGAAGGACAAGAGGCAGCGCCTGGCCATGACCTGGCCTCACCCGGCAGACCCGGCTTTTTACACCTACATGATGAGCCACGCGGCGGCCACGGGCAACCTGCCCTACCCGTTTCCGTCGCACCTGCCCCTGCCCTACTACTCGCCCATGGGCATCGGCGCCACGTCGGCCTCCGCGGCCGCTCCTTTCAGCACCCCCCTGCGGCCGCTCGACACGTTTCGGGTGCTGTCGCACCCCTACCCGCGCCCCGAACTACTGTGCGCCTTCAGGCACCCCTCGCTCTACCCCGGCCCGGCGCACGGACTCAGCGGCGCCGGAGGCAACCCCTGCTCCTGCCTCGCTTGCCACGGCGGCCAGTCCAACGGGCTGCCCCAGCGAGCCGCCCCATCGGACTTTAGCTGTTCGGCCACGACCAGGACGGACTCTTTCCTCACGTTCACGCCCTCGGTGCTGAGCAAAACCACCTCAGTTTCCATGGACCAGCGAGAAGAAGTTCCTTTAACCAGATAAGCGCTCACCTCAGGTTTATTAAAAATATTAATAATAAAAATAATAAAGCCTCTCCCGGGCTCGCTCTGAGTTAATGTACCTACATCCGATGTTTATTTAACAGTGTTCTCTACACAGAAGTGGACATCTATGAAAAAAAAAAGACTAAAAATAGTTCAGTCTTACAAGGATTTACATTCCAAGTGGGAAAAAAAATAAAAGAGAGAATAAAAGAAATGGCAAGTCATTTATCTCTTGGAAGGATTTCAGGCACCGACGAGAAACGAACAAAACTAACAGGAATGAAATACATTTCAATAACCAATAGAAATGAGCTGGGACTTTCTTTTCCACGGACAGACTTCCTACCAAGGGCTGGGAGTTCTGCAGATCATAGTGACAAACCTCATGCACAAACCTGCAAGTCAGAGAAAGAAAATCTAAAATACTTGAAAACACACTGTCCTGACAACGAAACGGCTTGTGCACATGAAGAAAACACAGACATCATCTGTCAGAGTGCTCAGAAAATAAAATCAAGGAGCAAACAGTAGGAAAAAAAAAGTTCTGGATTGCAGCTCAACAGTATTATCCAGATATTTCTATAGAAAAAAAAATGCTTTAACATAAAGAAAAACTGGCATTCTGTACATTGCTTCCGTGGTTTAATTGCATTCTTAAGTATGTTGTGGTCTCCTCCTTCATTCTGAGCAGAAATCCAGCGTTTCGTCTCCTCTTTCATTTCAACTTTTATATTTAAGAGGCAGACTGGAATTGGCAGGGAAAAATACGAGCTCCTGCCTCTTTATGGGTCAGAGCTATTTGTCCTTTAAATAACAACGTCCTATTATCAGTGGCTGAAATGTGCACACACTGACGAAATTAGCAAGTGATGTATATGTAAGGGGGATTTTTGAATATCGAATGTATAATGTTGTCTGAGCAGAGACCCTGTGCCAAACGTTAACAAGCCGCCAAGGGAAGAGATTAGGTGACAGGGAGCAGAACTCCTTCAGACAATCACTAGTCTGCAAATTGGAGCACAGGCGATTTCCCTTCCTTTGTACTTCAGCCTTTGGTTCTCTCGCTGACTTTTTTTTTTCCTTAATTTAAGTGTTGGGTTTTGTGCTTCCTTCTCCACCTCTAATCTTTGCATTTGTATGTGTCCTCCACACTAGCAGCCCTTCCTTCTTCCTTCCTGGGGATAATTTCTTTCAGTAGCTCCCGCCACCTCGCTTTCAGGTATTTCGGAAGGAGGGAGCACTATTGCATTTTTTTTTTTTTTTTTTTTTTTTACTCTCCCGTGGATTTCTGCCCGTGTGGAGTACAGCTGTCAACCTCAAATTTAAAAACCAAACACAGGCGCCGGACTGAACTACTGAGCTAGCAATTTATTCCAAAAGCGAAATTGTTTATTTGACTCTATTTTTAGACAGCCCAAAGAACATACTCTTACAATTGGTTACCAAGTCGCAATAATAAAAAAACAATAACCATAACAACTAATACATACAATAATGACAAGCATCTTAACAACACAAAACCCACATTTTATTGTGCTTGATTAAAAAAAAAGTAAATATGTTGCTTAAGACGAATTTCACCTTCGTCTAGTTTCTAATAGTTGCAGTTCAACAAGCAGGAAAATAAATGCTGGACAGAACAAAGATGTGTTGACACTTCCACTATCTACTTGATGTTAAATTGCTAAGGAACCTAGAGCTTATTCGGGAGACTTTCTGTTTCTAGGACAGAGAGCGAACAGCAGCGTGTCCTTGTAGCGGATGGGAAGCAGGGCAAGAAGCACGGGCGTGCCAGGATATATTTTTTTTCAAACAAAAATTGTTTATTGGGGCTTTCAAAAAATGGATCAAAAGTCACCATCTTTAAATAATTAAGGGCAGATTGTTCTCTTTCTAAATGAGATGTCCTCGTGGACATGAAAACTGATGGCCCTTTTTGAACAAGCACAAATAGATTCTTCGCCCTCTTGGAAAAGGGAGAAAAAAAAAAGTTGTAAACAGCATCCAAGGGCAGCGCAAAACAAATCCCGACCTTTCCAACATTTCCTCGCTCTGCTTTTCCCGCTTCTCTCCCCCTCCCCCCCACCGGGTACTTTATGTTTTAGCAGAGAAGATCCCGTCACAAAAATAAGGCGCGGGTGGCGCAAAGCGGGAGCGCTGCAGGGACCGCGGCAAAGCGGGGCGGTGGGGGGGCGGGAGGGAGCGGTCCTGGCTGTCCCCTGTCCCGTCCTGCCCGGTCAGGGCTACCTGTGGTGCCACCTCGCCCTCGGAAAGAGCGCGGCGTCGATTTGCGCTCGCAAACGCATCTTTTGGCGAAACGTGACGCTGCGAGGATAGCATGCAGGAGCGGGGCAATATACATATATTGCAAATATATATGTATATATATATATTTTATAGAGAAGGATAGAGAGCTCTGTGCGTGCCAATGTGTTTACCCCCTTCGCTCCACTACCATCTGCCCATCCCCGTGGGAAGGTGAGCAGCAGGGAGGGGGCTAGAGGTAGGAGAGCGGCTTGGCAGGAGCTGCGCGGCCCTCACCGTCGCCCTGGGCTCCGTGCAGTTCTTCGACCCCTTCCTCCTTCGGCTTTCTCGAAGGAGGCTGCGGCAAGGGGTGGCTGCAGGAGAGTTTCTCTGTGGCTCGGTCACAGGGCAGAGATTGTCTGCGACAGGTAAATAGGCTCCGGGTCCCAGTAATGCCAGGAGTATTTTCAGTTAATAGGGGAGGGAAAATGAGGTGTCTGAAGCGATATTGGAAAGTACAAGATCGATGATCCGTCCTCGTGTCCAATCAGCAGCCTTTAATTGACTGTATTTTCTAGGTAATTGAGCCGCTGTGCTCCCAAATTGAAGTGGAAGATATAACAATACATCTCACTGGGAGGAATTACTCATTACTTTATAATGAAATTTTCCTTTTGCTGTGCGGGGGCCCGTGGGGTTGAGGCACTTTAGGAGAGTGGTGGTGGTTCGCAGTCTCCACGCAGGATGCAGGCTCCCGGTCACACGTTGGGGGATTGCCAGAGACCGAAGCACGCGTGGGGCACCGAGCCTGAGGCTGAGCTATGGCGCTGTTCCCAAACCATCACCCCAAGCGGGGCAGGTACCACTCGTCTCACCCTGGCCAGGCTCGAACCCTGGGAAGAGGGAGCTGATGGGCAGAAAGGGAAAAGATGTCCCTGCTACCACGCAGAGCGATGCCCTGGAGCTCATCCCCTCCCCCGGCCATGTCGGGGCTGCTCTGGGGGTACCCCGTGCGCCACAGGGTTGCTCTGCTGTCCAGCCAGCCAAATTCAGCTAGGAAAGGCCTTCTCCGCCTTGTTAGCATTTGATTGATTGCCTTATTAAAGCGTGTTCTTGTAAGTGTGACCGAGCTGATTGCACTGCATATGTTTGGGATAATGCTCATTTTAAACAATTGAATAATAATAATACTAAAAAAAAAAAAAAAAAAAAAGAGGACTAGAAGAGGAAGAAGATGAGCTCTGGAGAACGGGCTAAGCCTAACCGATCCCGGGGAGCTGTGTTGCAACTTGCGCATTAAATTAGTCGGTTGCCATCAAATCACTCAGCCTCTCTCGGCTCTACGCAGACCATCTTTGTTGTGTTTTATGTGTCACCTTCTGTACCATTAAGTGAGATAGCGCCGAGACTGCTGCTTGCTTTCCCCTCGCACGCTATACGTTTTTATTAAGGTTATATGATTAAACTGGATCGGATCTGCTTTCCCAGCACTATTCTTTACTCCAGCGTCCAAATCATTAGAAAACCGGCTGTCCATATTTCACGTTTCCTGATCGGCTATTAGGCCGTTTTCCAGCATCTGCAGAAAGTCATGCTGCTCCTCTCCCTTTCTGCTTGTCTAACCGAAGGCTCCTTTTGTTTTCCCCTATTCTCCTGCGCACTTGGGTACCTTGTTTTACTGCTGAGTTTAGCCCCAGAAAACACCCTTCACCATATGTCACCCCAAGGCCCACTGTCCTGCCACTTACAATAGTGTCACCCTGGGGTAAACCCAACGCCAGCGTGAGCTGGAGTGTCGCTAACATAAATGGCTTCATTTACGCACATCAAGTTCCTGGGTGAGAGAGAGGGGGAGGGAGCCTCGTGTCTTTTGGCTGCATCCTCCGCGCTCTAGTCCTTCTTTTGCTGTCTGCTCCCTCCGGACTCCGTTTGCCGGTTTTGTGAGCCAGGCAGGGTCCTATCCCCTCTCCGCACCCGCGGGAGCGACGACCCCTGCGCGTGTGGAGAGCAGCGGCCAGGAAAGCGGCGCCTCCCGGGGCGGTGGTGGGATCACGTCAACGAATAAAGCAGATCCGGCCAGAACTGGTCTCTCTCTTTGGCAGGTTATTTTATTTTATTTTATTTTATTTTATTTTATTTTATTTTATTTTATTTTATTTTATTTTATTTTATTTTATTTTATTTTATTTTATTTTATTTTATTTTATTTTATTTTATTGTAGGGGAGTAGAAAGAAAAGATGTCTAGTTCATGATCTTCAAACAAGAAAACATAAATCACAACCTCTGGCCTCATTTTTTTTAATATATTTTTTCCCCCCAGCTAAACTGATGTGTCCACGACCAAGCACGTAGCGCAGGTTTACGCCAATATTTACGAATCCATCCTAAAGCACCTCCACCAGTATATTGCATGCACACCTAGACACAAAGCAAACACAAAGTGATTTTCTGTGCTGCCCTCTCTGCGAAGAAGTGCCTGGGACTTCAGAGGCAGAAATTGCCACTTAAGAACATCACATGAAAGTATTAACTAATTATTTAAAACAAGACTGTTTAGAAAAATATTTGTATTTATTGCAGCTGCTCGATTGGCCTCGTTAAAGCCGGGGAGCATTTAAATTGTGCTACAGTCTCATTTAAATCCAGTTTCGTTCCAGCAGGCTGCAGAGCCTGAATAGAACCAATCACTCCATAATGATGATGAATGAGAAATTAATTCAGATACAAGCAAGACAATTTAGGCCTTCATCTGTTTAAATAGCCTTCCAAGATTATTCGCAATTGCAGGTCACAGATTTAATCAATTGTCCAATCTTGTGAAAGTCATATCCTTGCATCTTCATCGAGATTATTTATAGCGCGGCGGCGACCACTGAAAGGTATATGCTCTTTACAGGAACAATTACTTAAAGGGAAGCGTTTGCGAAATGAAAAACAAATGCCTCTGTGGGCAGTAAATGATCAAACGCGTCCTCGCTCCCCCGGCACATCCTCCCCAGCCGGAGGACGGGAACCTCCTGATTGAAGCGGAGCCGCAGTTAGGGTGGAAAAGGGACAATCGCTCAACTCCGCTCCTGTCTCATCAGCTCCGCATTGAAACCCCCCGCGCAAGGTTTGCGGTCTGCCCAGCGCCACCTCCGTGCCCCCTCGCTCCTCGCCGGGGCTCTATGTTACTCCCCAGGGCGACGCCAACAGAAACATATATATATACATATATATAAGCAGCTTTCAAATAAACACTAACGCCCAGCCCGTGCTGCTGCTCGCCTTGGGCATCCCGGCTGCAGGGGGTGTCCTTTTCCCCTTGCGTGTACCGCCGAGGTTCGATATTTATTAAAAGCAAATAAACAAAATATTTTAAAAAGCAATACTGTGTCAGGAAAGGGACAAGCCCGCATCTCTCTGGCAGCGCGGTGCCGCTGCCGCAAGCCGAGCCTGGCACTTCGCAAACCCCCGGACCGCGGGGAACCACGTCGTGGTGTCCGGTCCTCCCCTCGGCCGAGGGCAGCGGTCGCCTCCCCCTACACGAGGCCGATGGAGCCTCTGCGCCCCCGCTGCCAGCGCTGCCCTCTCACCGCTGACCTGGCGAGCGGCACCGAGAAAAGCCCGAGCCCGCAGATAACTCCGGGCGGATAAACCTCTTGGGAAGTTGACGGAGGCCGCCTGGCCACGAGGGAAAAGGGGGCATTGCTCGGGCCCAGGAAGCAGGGGAGAGGCCGTGTTCGTTCGTCAGGGACCCAGGGTAGCTACAACTCTCCTCCTCCGTCTCCAAACACAAATCTATTTACTCAAGCCTTAAAAATGCCCCCCCTCCCTTTTTTTTTTTTTTTCTTCCCCTGCCCTGGAAGGGCCATGTCGTCGAACTCCTCGCTGAGCTCAGAGCAGCACCTGCTTCCCGGCAGCGAGCCCGGGGGAAGCGGCCGGGCCCGACCCGCTCCCTGGCGCCGGGCACCGCGTTCGTTCTCTCCGTCGGGCCGAGTGGCCGCTTCGGCACCCACGGAAAGGGGAGCAGGGAGCGGACCGGGTGTGACAGACTTTTCCCGATCCTCGTCCCAAAGGCATCGAGGATCCGCGGGGCGCACGCACCCACTCGCGCTGGGGTTGCGGGGCGAACGGAGGAGCCTGGCGCGTGTGTGAATGTGTATGTATGTGTGTGTATATGTGTGCGTGTAAACGTGCCTATGTGTGTCCCTGCTCCCTCCCGCCCGGCCACGGGAAAAGCCCGTGCACCACTGGCGTCTAAAACAAAAGCCTGACTTAAAGCGCTCCCGCAGCTCCAAGGAGCCGGTCTCAGGAGCGGACTTTGATGTATCGCTGTCCAATTAGTGCCTTTAATTGGTGTCCTCTGGGACAGGCTACCCAGGAGCGGGGACGGTGAGTGCTCCCCCAGCTCCCACTTCAAGGTAGCAAATAAATAAGGGGGCCGTGCGGCCCGGGTCCCGCAGGAGCTGCCCGGGACCGCGCTGGGGCTCTGCACCCACGGCCACGCGTGTCTCAGCATTTACCCCAGCCCCGGCCACCAGCTCCCGCCGCCGCTCCCGCTGGTGGCTCCTCAGTGTGGAAAAAACGCTGCTTAAAACAGCCTGCACGTCCCTTCCAATCTGGCTAATGAAGGTCGTCTCTTAAGCGCAATTTTAGAGGTTAAATGAGGCTGACTGCAGATTTAAATACGGTTGATAAAAGGTTTTATTTTAATGACACATGCTTTATATATAGATCCAATTACGGCGGTCTAGGTTTACCTTAGGGGAGGAGGAAACAAAACAACAACAACGAAACCCCCCAGAATAACAAAAGCCTCCCCCCCACCCCCACCCCCCCCAAAAAAAAAGAAAAAAGAAAAACAGGCAGGGAGAAAAGAGCACTACGAATTTATTTCCGACCAAAAACGGCCAGTCGAAAAATAAATTGATCCTTTCATCCATCAAATATATAAAATATATTTCTGGGATCAGAAGTCATCCTAAAAGAGAGAGGCAGAGAAGGGGAAAAAAGGTCTTTCTTGACAAAAACCCTCAAAAGGGGCTTGCTAGGAAAAAAAGAAAAAAAAATAAAAAAAAAGAGAGAAATAAAAGACAGCTGTCACTATAAACTCACCCTGTCACAATTCCTTTTTTCTTTCCTTTCATTTTTCCCCTCTTATTCCATCTGTCCCAATTCCTCTTCCCCCGGGTATTCATACAAGAGTTTAAGAGAAATTCACCTGAAACCAGAGATTTTTGGTTAATAAGGAAATAAACTTGGCAGAATGGAAGGCAATAGTGACTTCTCAAAAGAGATTTTAATAGAGAAGTCCCTGGGGGAGGTAGTCGTCAGGAGGCCGACCCTAGAGCACTAAATCCCTAGTACCAGGGCACAGCTCAGAATTCAGTCAGTGAACTTTCTGCGGGAAAGCATCTCTGATCAATATTTGTACATTGCACCGTTTTATTTGCTCTTCTGCAATCGCTTTTTTCAGCATTAAAATATCTTGTTTTGCCGCATTCTTCTTGAGTAGCTATAAAGTATTATATTAGGGGCATCATTTGGATCTGGTCCCCAGAAGCTAAGACCCAATATGTGTCAAGTGTTGCCACCAAAACTCACATCCTGAAAACACTTCATCCTCACCTCATGGAGAGACACTAATTTGTGCCATGGTGAAAGCACTCAATTTCACTTCCAAAAGAAAAGACCCTACGTTTCTGTTCAGCCAGCTCTCCCAATAGTTTGATTTCACTCTGCTAGATTTTCATTACAAAACTTTCATGCCTTCCACCTTGGTTGCCTGGGAGCAAACCATGAAGGTCCTAGCTCACTTCAAAGAGACTTTTTCCCTCCTTAGGGGAAATTTGCACAGTGCTGATGCACTGTAGGATCCAAGACAAATTACAGAGCAAATAAAATAACAATGATTACTAGATTCACATCATTAATATGTGGTTTTGTACTCCCATAGACTATGATTCACTCCTGGGAATGAAGCTCAACTATTTTAATGTTTAAATCAAGTCCATGCAGTTTAGGGGGGGAAATTCTCTCTAATGTGGAGATACTGAGTCATAGATTCCAAAGTCACTTTCCACAAGTAACAGGATGCAAAGCAAAATTTAATCTGAACCCAAAAGCTTCATCCAGAAAGGAGCACAGGCTTGCACATTTGGACAAGTGTAGAAAAACATATTGAAAAGGAAGGGAGGAAGGGAGGGAGGGAGGGAGGGAGGGAGGGAGGAAGGAAGGAAGGAAGGAAGGAAGGAAGGAAGGAAGGAAGGAAGGAAGGAAGGAAGGAAGGAAGGAAGGAAAGAGAGAAAGAGAAAGAAAGAGAGAAAGAGAGAAAGAAAGAGAGAAAGAAAGAGAGAAAGAGAGAAAGAAAGAGAGAAAGAAAGAGAAAAAAAGAGAGAGCAAGAGAGCAAGAGAGAGAAAAAGAGAGAGAGAAAGCGAGAGAGAGAGAAAGAAAGAGGAAGAAAGAGAGAAAGAGAGAAAGAGAAGGAGAGAAAGAGAGAAAGAGAGAAAGAGAGAAAGAAAGAAAGAGAGAAAGAGAGAGAGAGAGAGAGAGAGAAAAAGAAAGAAAGAAAGAAAGAAAGAAAGAAAGAAAGAAAGAAAGAAAGAAAGAAAGAAAGAAAGAAAGAAAGAAAGAAAGAAAGAAAGAAAGAAAGAAAGAAAGAAAGAAAGAAAGAAAGAAAGAAAGAAAGAAGGAAGAAAAGAAGGAAAGAAAGAAGGAAGAAAAGAAGGGAAGAAAGTTTCTCTGTGTTTATACTCCCCCCCACAGCCAGCCAAAGTATGAACTGGGACCTATTCCAGAGGCAGAATTGCACTCAGTCAGTTGACAGTGATTTGATGTTCCTAGCACATTCCTTGTTCAGTGGCAAAGTGGATTAGGATATATGGACAAGCCTGAGTGTCTCAGCTGTTCTCAGCTGGCAGCACTGTGTGCTGTCCATTAACACTTGCTCACAAGGTAGAAGAACTTCAGAGTACAGTTGCTCTGCAGTTGCCTAAGAGACTGTGCCCAAGCATTTCTAAGCTAATAGTGCAAGGCCAATAGTGTAAGCTAAGCTAATAGTGTAAGATAGGAAAAAGGGCAACATCACTTCCATTTTCACTTTTTATACAGGAAGATAGTTTGCACAGAGGCTTCTCCCTCAAAAACTTTTGTAAAGTTGAGTATCTCTGGGCTCATTGCTTCAGTTTTGCATACACCACTTCAGGAAGGGGTATTACTTGAGTCTCATCTGCTGCAATCATCCATACCAGTCAGAAATAAAGAGTTACTGTTAACCACTCATATTTGAAACTCTTTCATTGAACCTCCATGAAGAAGTTATTTTCTAGACTCATTAAAATTTGCTTTATAAATTGATAGTTTAAAAGAAGAACCTACTAGCTCAACTGGTACATCATAGACATTAGATTTCTCCCAGTTATTCTTAACTGAGTGCAATATCATGCATTTGACAGAAAAATAATTTTGAAAAAGACATCTGATTTGTTCTGGCATAACTTGTGGAGAATCGTGGTAATATATGCCAACCATGATTCACCCTCACTGGAAAAAACAGTAGTGCAGAATAGTGCAGAAGCAAATACATAAATAAACAGAAAAACAAAACAAAATATATAAAAGATAAAACAAAACAAGTACTGTGCCTTATTTCTAATAAAAATTGTTTAGTCATTTATTCTTCTCTGTTACACTACTAAATTTATAGTATCCCACGTTTTCCATGAGCAGTTTACATGCTCCCTTCTGTATACTCTAAGCAAACTAAATTCAGGTGATCTGTCAAATGCGAAGCACTCTTTTAAGTTATTGAACTCTTAGTAAGGCTTTTTCCTGTGTCACCTCCAATTTCTCATTTGCCTTTTTGAAGCATGGAGCCACGACTAATTATACAGTATGAGGGTATTTAATACTTGTTCCAGGAGTCGTCTTTCACTTGCATTTCATCTTCCTTCTTCTTTTTAATACTTCCTGTCTCGGCAACCAAGAATTGGAATAGTCCAATGCAGCTCTGCAGTGCTGCGAGGGATCTCATGTTCCTACATTTCCCATCAGGACATTGCTTTTCTCTACTACTGTTTCCTAGGACTTGTTTCCCCAGCCTGTAAGGATAGTTTGCCTTCCTTGTTCCTAAATATGCAATTTTACATTTTGCAATACTTAGAATATATTTGTTTGACAGGCCAAATTTCTCTCTAATATTTGTGCAGCTTGGCTGCAGATCTACGTTATTACCTAGAAGAACAGATTTACTACAGGAGATAAGGAGGACTGTAGCTCCCTCGACAGCTCTGCTCTCTGCACTGTCTTCTTGTCACAGACATGGTAATGGCAACATAGGTTTGCAGGTGCTGCATACAGAGTGTGGCTTATTCATCCTTGACGCAAATTTGGTCAGTGCTGGCTAGCTGATTAAGACAGTGAGTGGTGCTGGATCTGCCACTCTACAGGTAATCTGTTTCCTGATGATTTCTAGGTTGGCAACACCTTTTTTTTTTTTTTTTTTTAACTTTCGTTTAGCCAGTTCTTAACTTGCTTAAAGTACAATTTAGTGATACTGTAAAATACATTAAAATTAGAATGTCATGGCAATTTCCTGGACCAATGTCTAAGGTCTGCACTGAGAAGTTTATAAACCTGATCCACAATCTCATCAAAATAAATCATATGTGCAAAGCCCAAACCTATTTTTCATAAAACTGTGTTGATTGACATCATTTGCATTCCTCTCCTGAATTCTTTATTAAATGTCAGTTTTGCTTTTGTTTCCTTTTGTACCAGTGTCATGCTAATGAGACCACAATTACTGAGTCACTTCCTTCACTCTTCCTGAACAGAAGCAGAACCTTATCTGCTTAGAAATTTCAATAGTATTCCAGAGTTTCTTGCAAATTAACATCAGAGCCACTTGAAAGTAAAGATTCTACAGATTCATCGATTATTGTTTCTCTATATCATTAGGCATTGCTTAATGATTTTTTTTTGTTGTTAATTATCATCTTAATCTTCCTCTTTTGCTACGATTACATCACCCTTCTTTACAAATGCAGATTAAAACATAGATTTTCCTTTTCTTAATACAAATTCTACTTTAGAACTTCATCTTATTGCTCTTCTGTATATTACCCTTGTATTTTTTTCTCATTATCCTTAGCTCCCTTTATCAAATTTCTTCATTTCATAACTTTTACTGTATACTAATTAGTATATATCACATTTTCCTTCTGCATATTATAATATGATTCTTTTTTCCTGTTTTACATATTTGTCATCATTTCATTCTCTTCCAGCATTATTCTGCAATTTAAAAAAAACCTGTCCTCTATGTAGAGATTGTACAGTATTGCTCATATTGAATGTAATTTCCAGTCCCAGACAACTGATCAGTTTCCAGCCCAAAGATTAATTAATTGGAATTAAATTACCAAATTCCCAAAAAACAGTTCTTCCATGCTGGATACCTAGCCTTTCAAGTTGGGGAATTCTTCATCATTTTTAGAAACTATCATTGGTGGTTTGCTTTTAGCTGTGTAATAAACTAGCATGCATGCCAAGCTGAATTTCGCCAGGTGCTACTATTTTTATTTCTAGATATTGCAGACAGATCCTTAAGAGGCAATCCAACTCATTCTCTGATTTGATTTGGTCGTTTGTGACAGACCCCTGTCAGCATTCCTGGTCTTTCTTAGTCAGTATGTCGTTCCATACACACTTCAAATCTCTTAGTTATTATCAAGCTGGTCTTCCCTCTTCCCACTCACTGCTTTTCTTTACTATATCTGTATAGTCAGGATATAATCTGAATTTGGTGTTCCACTCACAGAACTCACCCCACCAGGTGCTAGCAATGCTTCCTATAGCTTTTCATCAGTGATAATCCCTTGTTTCTCCTCTCTGTTATCTACACATTCTACCATTGCTGTGGAGGAATGTAACAGATTCCTTTCCTACAGTGCCTCAACATCTGTTCTGTTTTTTTTTTATACTATATTTGCAGCTGGAACCATGTTTTTATCTTCATCTGTCTTCCCTGGAGACATTGAATCAACACTTTCCTGTTTTTCTAACTACTTTTTTCAAGCAAGAGAACTAACTCCACTCCCTTATCCAGGAACAAGCCACACTACTCATACTGCCTCTCTCCTTAGTATGTCTCATTCTTCCTCCAAAGCAGAAGTTTGGCTTCAGACAAGTAATGAAGTCCTGAACTCACTTCAGATTTTTCTGCTTTCTGTAACATACAAGCCTTGGAAGATCTCCTGCAGGTTCATTTGGATCTTGCTTTCCTCTTGCTTTCTTCTCAAATCCTTGAAGTCCTTTTGTGACACTCTGCCACTAGTTCTGCTGGCTTTGATAGTGAGCATTTATAAGATGATTTCAAAATCAGGTCTGCTTATACAGTGTGTTGACCCTCCTGTTTTAACATAATCATTTGGTAACTTCCATGGCTTACAAGCCGTTTGCAATCTGGCAGAGATCTGATTGTGATTTTAACCCACATTTTGGAAAGTCTATGGAACAAAGCATTTGTTTTAGAAAAAGATGGAAAGGCCAATGGAAAAATAAGGGATTTGTTGATCTCAATTTATTTCAGATTCCGTCTCTTTTCATATTGTCTCTTGCTTTTTAATTCCCAAAAGTCATCTCATACCATTATGTGCCACAATGGAGGGAATCTTTAGTGAAGCTATTAGCAATAATGAGTTAGTAGTGAAGGTATCTGGATCCAATAAAACAAATCTTAAATTGAAGGTTTCAATATGAAATATTACCCTAGTATTTTTTTTGCAACATTTCTCAATTTGTCTGCACCATCTACAAAGTGAAGATGGACTGTCCAGGCATGTCTAATGGACTTATAATACCTACACTTAACAAAATACCTCTGTATTTGGTTCTCCATCTGACTTAGCTCTAATAGCTACCACATCACCCTGGGAATTCATGTTTAGTGATTTTTCTCTCAGTCTTTCAGAGGCTTCTACCCTTTTAACCACACCCTGTGAATAAGTGAAATGTGAGATCAAATGTGGGACCATTTACCATGTGATCCATATGTTTCAGTCAAAGTGAGATATCCTTAAAATGTATATGTGTTCAGAAAATTGTTTGCTTTTCTAGCGATTATTTGCTTTCAAAATATTGATACAATTACTGAGCAGCAGTGGGCCATAGGAAGATTCCTGGAGGATCTGTGATAGTTCATCCTCAGGTGAGGACTTCTTCTTATGTTGATCTTTCAGTTATTTGTTTTTTATCCCAGTTAATATGTGTTATATTGATCTCATATAGTATTACTTTTTTTTTTTTTCCCATCAGAATCTGGATTAAATCAAAAGGCTTTCAGAGTCTGCTAAGGAAATGCCGTCATCCTTGACAACCAAAAGTATCACTTTAAAAAAAGTCTGAATTTATGTTTAACAGAACCTATTCTTCCTTAATAAAGCAAACAAACCCAATAATTTTTAGTGACAATTATTTCTGTTACCATCTTCCCATTCCTTGCTGGTTGTACCTCACATTAGATTTTCTGTGAATCTGCTTGGTATGCTAAATCTTTTCATGCTCTTTGAATCTGCCTCAATATTGCAAGATTTGCTACATGCTTTTAATATATCCCGGATTATTCAATGTCACAGGGCATTCTTTGAAAGGAAGTCTAGAATTCAATTCCATAGATAGCTTATCTACTCGATTTGATCATCTACTTTTGCAGACTACTCTTCAATCAGACACACTAGGGACTTTTTATTCCGCTGTTTCAAACACTCCTATCTGTTAACAGACATGCCAGAACAGCTTTGCCAAATGGACTCATTTTGATCTTGCTATTTCAAATGTGCAGAGCTCTGAATTTTAACCTTGGGCATAGAGCTTGCTGTGATTTTGTTGTATTCAGCTCCAGTGCCTATTTGCAATTCACTTTTTATCCATTTCTTTTCTGTGTCAAAAGCCAATCTGCTATAGAATCTACCAGCATCGATTTAATTAAGAGGCTCAGTAAAGTTTCATCGTCAGAGCTTCACTCTCCAGCTGTATTTTCACACACACACTTTGCTGTTGGAGACCCGACGCCAATGTCTTTGCAAGGTGTTGATTCTCTCCAGGACTGCTGCAAACAAACCTGGTCTCAGCGGCGTCCTTCCCCTTCCCCTTGCATTCTCCCTTAAATTTGGGCATGTGTTTTCAATTGTATGCTTCATTCTTTCAGCACTTATTAGATTCTTAGATTAGGAAAACATGCTTTCTGCTGTGATTCAAATACTTCTGTGACTTCAAATTTGTCTCTTGCATTAAAGTGGCTGTGGCCTAGTTATCCTTTGTTTTGTCATAGATAGTTTTATTTAGTCTGTTAGTCTATTAACGTTCATGCCATTTGGCTTTACCCCACAGACTGATGACTTAATGGATCAATCATTTCAACAAGTAGATAGTTTCTGCAAAAGAGAATTTATCTCTTCAGAAGAGGTTTTTTTTTTCACTTGTACCTTGTCCTTGTTGCTTTGTATAACTCATTGTATTCCCCTTTTATTTATCTTACACACTTTGAAAATCTGTAAGAAAACTTTTTCCAGAATGATTTCTAATTATTTGTTTTGCTTTCCTGCTGCTTCTGCTATCTCCTGTTCAGCAACATGATATTGCCCGTAAGAGTATGCTATTACTACTTTTCGTTCATGGTGTAATATTTTCAGAATTACAATTTTTATAATCCTTTATGCCCCTCATGTCAAGCTTATTTACAGGTCAATGAAGGCCTAATGCTAGGCACAACCGAGGTACCATATCTCAAGACAAAACATTTTATTCAGCTTCTGCCAGATCCCAATCACTAATCCAAAGAAAACTGAGGGAACAAGGATTAGGAGCAAGAGAACCCAAGCATCTTGGGAGACTAAGCTGTACAGAGTTGTCTGGATTGTTTTTCTAAATGAAATATTCATACACAGGCAAAGGGAGGTGTGCTGTGTTCCAGCTGGTCCCAATAGGGAGATGCAGCAGCACAGTCACCCTGTCACTGCTGAGGGTGCTACAGGGGAGGGATCCCCACATGTATCCCCCTCTTACAGGTCTCCAGAGAGAGTCCTGGTGCTTAACAAAGGTCCTGGATTTGCTGCTGGGGGTCAGGGTGCTCCAGGTCGCTCTGGAGCTCCTACTACTTTCTTGTATAGTTGCTTTAGTATGCAGTGCATAGCATGTGATACTCAACCTCCCCATTCTGTCAGATGCTCGAGGCAGAATTTTTAACATTGTAGTGAGGAAATATGTGCACTGCAGCTGCTCCTGCACCATTCTTAGTAAATACATACTTTAGAATTTAGTCATGATTTTTTCATCCTAATCAGAGTCAGTTCTTTGCAATATTCATTTCATCCCCCTTGAAGAGGCACTGAATTTGTAGTCCAAATTGTTGGTCTAGAACAATTCTTCTTGTTTATGACAACATTTGCAGTTGAAATGGTTTGCTTTTAATGGCCTGTCTAAGAATCCCAGCATTACACAGAGCAAATTCTGAAGTGTTATTGATGACTGCGCTAGTTTGTGGATCACACCTGAAGCTTTCACAAGAATGGCAGCAGCAAACAATTTAAAACAAACTTGGGTAAAGCAGGACTTAATTGCAACATCTCCCTGTGTAGACACAAGCCTTCTGTAAGGCAAATTAATGACTGCTGTTAATAGCAAGACCTAATTTATAAAAGAGCCAACTTGAGACAATCATGAGGGAATGAGATAAATAATCAGCTGAAACAATAAAGATCAGTTGTGACATAATTGCAGAACAGCATTCAAGGGCTCAGGAGATCTGGTGCCTTTCTCTTCATTAATCAAAGTAAATATAACATTGCAGATGTTACTTATTCAGAGACTGTTGTGCATGTGTGTAAGTGTATACAGCATGTCTCAGAGAGCAGATGCCAGATAGAATATATGCAGCTTTCCTATTATCTTCTACATGTAGAACAGACTTTGATTTTTTTCTAATAGTGGAATTCCTAAGAACTTAAAAGTCCAGAAAAGCTGTTTTTAAGCTAATAAATAGCTTGGGTGGATACAATAAAACACAGCTTTTATGTTTTAAGTGTTGAGGAAGAACAATTGCAGCTCTCAAAATCTCCTCCAAAAGACAAATTAAAATAGAAGTGACTGCAGTAACCCAATTCACCTTGTAGCACTCCTGCCTGGGGAAACTCAGTGAGATACTACCTGAAAATTGTACAGTCCAGCCTGTAATACTTGCCTGCAGTGTTAGAGTGAGACTTCCATACTCATGAATACTCATACCCATTACTGACAACTCCATGTCTTGTCTTCTCTGTCTATGTCAATAAAACTCCAAATGTGTTTCCCTCTAAACTGGGAGTAGCTTCAGACTTTCCAAATAACCATCAACTATGGCATCTCCTTGACAGGTCCACCCAGCCTCCCTATAGTATAAAGAGTAGCTCTCCATAAGCATGCCCCGCTTTCCAGATGCCTGCATATTATTTAAGGTTTTAGCATGTATCTCTAGATACCTTTTATACCAAACTTCAGCTGGAACTCATCATCATACAGGCAACTGAATTAAGAGTCTGTCTCTGCCTTCTCCTAGTTAGGAGAAAGGATTGTTAACCAGTCATGCTAACTGAAAAATGAGTAAGGGATTCCACATTGGCAAAACTGACCATTTCACATTCTTTGCCCCTACTTCTGAGATCCTTGCCCCAGATCACACCTTAAAATCAGGGAAAATGTTCCTGTTATCTTCCTGGATGTCAAGCGTTTTTTTTTTTGCTGTTTTTTTTTTTTTTCTCTTGTAGGTAGCAATAATACATATTTCCTAAGGAGCAGAGCTCTGCTATGTATTTCCTTTCCCCAACTTATTTTTTCTCACTGGCTCCTTGCTGAAACATGTGGTCACTGATGTGAAACAGAAAATCTGCCAGTGCATGATGTTCTCTAGCCATATGTTTTGTTATAGGCAGGGCTGATAGCTCTCCCTATTATTGCGGTTGCCTGACATTTCACATGATATAATATTACATTGACTAACTTTTAACTTTGCCAAACTTCACAGAAAATTTCTATGCTGGGTTCACTTCTTGGCGAGTTTATATTTATATACATATACTTAGGTAGAAGTTAAATGGTCACTTCTAAGAAATATAGAGAACAAACACGGTGTTCTTCCCATGCTAAAAATTTCTTCTGACCTTTCCTTTGGAAATAAATAGGTCATCTCTCCCCCATGTTGAAATCAAGGATTTTTTTTTTTATCTTTTTATCATTCCTTTGAGACACTCCCCAAAATTGCCATCATACAAGCCTTTGAAAAATGATGGCTCTCAAGAGCTCAGTAGGGCTATTTTAAGTTTGATTGGGCTACAAGCCATACTCCTTCTTGTACCCTCAGTCTTTGAACCACTGAATCTTGACTTCTTCCTTGAGTTTCATCAGGACACAAGAATGTTCCCGTAGCTCAGGATATTCCACAGCTTGGGAACTAGGGCATTATCATAAGAAAATGGGTCTGTACAGGTGGTGCAAAAAAGAGCACACCTGATCCATCAAAGAAACATACAACACAAAAATCCACAAATAATTCTGTCTCTAAAGCAAAGATTTAAATGATGGAGAGTAACTGGACCACATAGTGAACAATGCAGAGAAAACAAGATAGAAAATACTGTCTCCCTAACTCAGAGAAGGCCTCACCTGGGCAGGGCTGCTACTCTGAGCATTTTCTGCAAACGGGTCCCTTCAGTGCTCTGTGAAAGATTGTTGCCTGTCAGAGGTTAAAGAGATAGAACACATATTTACTGCAAGGAATCATTAACAACAACAAAAAAAAGCATAAATGGGAGAAAGGGCTTAGTTAAAATAAAGTGCAGTATGTGGAAACTACTAGAATGCTTCACTGCATATGGTAGTGAATAAAGTATGCAAATACACCTATGACTGAGGAAGCAAACATACATACTCAAGAATTAAAACTGTGAAGACTTTGGTCTGGAGTGTGAGACCTTCTAACTAGCTTGTGAGGGAGAAATGCATTCCTAAGATAGGTAAAGTCAAAAGAATGAGAGGAAAATCAGAAATGCAGTCAGTTACAAAGAGAAAAAAAATCAGGATAAAGGAGTAATATTTTCTATCATACATTATTTTGAGAATCAATGCTGAGTCTTTTATGCTCTCAGGCAAGATTGGAAAGCATGTTGGTAACTAAGAGAAGGAGAAAGACACAATAAGGTTCTTTACCACTGTGGATATGCTGATAAGACACCGGTATGTGTTAACACTAGTACACAGTGTCTGGAATGAAGAGGGCGGAACACATCGCCAGAGGGATGACTGAGTGAGTGGGCTTTCAAGGAGAGAAGGGAAGATGTAAGATGCTTAAGGTCTGGAGCAGCAGTGAGAGGAAGTGAGATCTGTTTTCAGCTCTGAAAGTTTTGAACCAGCTCCCACTAAAGTCAGTGGAAATGTCCCATTGACTTTCACGAGTCCCTGCCTCCAGCCCAGTGGTGTATGGTATAATAAACGTGGTCAGCATGAGCTGGAAGCCAAAGGCACAGCAAAACACAGGCAATGATGAACAAGAGTTCAGAAAAGTCCAGTAGCTCCATGCGGGGTTTCGTTATTGGTATGTACTGCGGCCAGTGTAAGGCAAGCATTTTTTCCCTACAATTTCTACACAATGGCATTTATTCAGAGGTTGGTGAGCATACAGCTCTTCTAGTTACTACAGATGTATTCTGACTGAATGCTACGTGTATGGGTTTTCTGATGTTGTTTTGACTTTCACATCATGATGTGGTTGTGGCTTTCAACAGCAAGTGATGGACTTCAGCATGAAAGGAGACTGACATCTGACTATGAAGTGATGATGTAGACATTTTCCTGATGATTATCTAATCAAACAGGAGAACTGAGAGTGTCAAATGACTACCAGCAATTTATCAAGAGCCAGTTGTAGAAGGAAGTGTTCTCTGAATCATCAATTTGATAATTACCACTGACATTTCCCCAAGGGGAGCTGCATTTTTAATTGTTACAAATATAATCACACTTTTACAGGGAAGAAGGAACAGAATCTGTTCAAGTCCATTTCTGGAAATAGAAAGGTCTGAAGTTTCCATATGGAAAAAACTTTGTGATAAGAAATTATTGGATACACCAGAATAAACACGTCATTGCAAAGGTTAACTAAAATACCAGCTACTGTAATCTAATTTTCATACACACTTATTAAGTGTCTCTTGAGTTAAGTCCTGGCCCTTTTGTAACTGCAGCTTCCTTGTTTGGGTTGGAGCTGCCTGCATTTCGAATGGAAGAGAGGAAGGGCTGTGAGGCCCTGCCAGGCAAACACGAGCCTGTCCCAGTCAGCATCACACTGGCCCATGGCCACAGAGGATATGGTGATAACTCATGGACCAGCTGATTGAATAAGCAGCAGCTCTGGGCAAAGTCTTACTTTTACTAGTCATATCCAACAATATTAAGATGTATTTTTCCAACGGATAATGTAGAAAAAATCAGATATATCTTGCCTCTCCTCAGCTTCCCAGTGCAGTCAAAAACAATCGCTTTCTTGAATTCCCCCTTTTCAGTCCATCAGCCATGAAAGCTGTAGGCTTTTTTTTTTTTTTCCTGACAGGAGGCTGGAGTGCAGGTCTTCAGGGCAGACACTAGCTTTCCAAGTGATATTTCCAAGGCTATTGCTTGCAGCCTGCTGAAATGAACTGCGCCAATAATTTACTTGCCACTAAAATCTCCTCAGCAGCTACAGCATTGCCTTTGTTAATTAAGGAAGTAGTTGGCTTGAGGAAAAGAAGTTTGTAGTTTTGTAGGAGCAAATTATGTCTTTCACTGGACCAGTTGATAAGGCTGCAATAAACTGTTTTTTTTTTTCAGGGCTGCAAACCTTTCTCTTAGTCGACTGAAATAAATGTTTTAAATCTCTTAAACTAAAACTGATATCAGGGAGTTAGCTCGTCTGGTGACATGGACCAGCAGTTGTGTTTGGGGGAGGGTACTAATCCGCCACTAACTGTGTGTCTTCCTCTGCTGTGCAATGACACCCCCATCCTGGGGCTGCCCAGTGCCTCCATTTCCCTGTCCCTCTAGCCAGGTGAGGTGCCTGTCCCTGCAGCATGCAGGTCACAGACAGACCAGCTGTTTTAACTAAACCGTGATTTATAGAAAGTTGCAGTATTGCTGTTCAGAGGTGTTGATTTAGTCAGCAGAGATTCTGAGCATTGGCAGATAATGCAATTTGATAAGCAATCTGTACGATTTAGGATACTGGCCTGTGAATTTACGAAAAAAAAAAAAGAAGTGTTCAGCTGAGAACTATTTGGTTTTACTCCTTTTTCATTAAGGACCTTAGCCCTTCTTCAGTCGAAATCAATGGAAATGCAGCTCTAGGTTAAGCAGACACCACTCTGTAATCTTGACAGAGCTATGCCAATTTAGCTCAGGCTGAATTTATTTTATTAGATTACAATGCTCTCCTTCCCTTCATAGCTAAAATCAAAAGGGATGTTTCCATCCTTTGCTAAAAAAATAGAGAAAAGAATTAAATTGAAACAGAACACTAAGTTATACTGGCTACGACTTCCTTAATTGTTTAGAAACAGTCTATTTAAAGAGTTTAAAAGAATACAATTAAATAATAACCACAAGATTTTTTTTAAGTTCTTCATAAGTGAATGCAATATTGAATATAAAAAATCATGCCCAGGATTTGCATGCATTTTTGCTCTGAATGTGCACACAATCAGAGACTGTAGGTGCAAATAATTTACTGGTTATGTTTTTTGCATATCACTTTTTTTTATATGCATGCACCATCTTGGAAACTACACAAAGAAGTCAGCTGCACATGTGAATAAACGATTTTCTGAAAATCCACTTTCTCTTTTGTGAGGGGTGTGTGTGGATTTTCTGTGCAGATAAGACACTGTTCTGGGAGATCTGTTTTATGCTGCTGCCTAGACCCAGCTCCCTTGTACTCATGACTGGCCCCTAATTAACCCTTCTTTTCCCATGCAGTGACTCAGCCATGTTGTGAAGCCATATGGAGATTTCCAACTTATTTAGTTTCTGTGACTTAGAGTTTGCCATGGGTCTGATCTGACCACAGGCTGTGGCTCGTGCTCTTGTTTCCAGTCCAAGCTGAGTACAGGTCCAGGTCATCTTAGCTGCTAAGATCAAACACACATAGGTGAATTCATGTGGTTTTGGCCAAGGCCTGGTGCCTGCCTTAACCTTTACAGAAAAATTACAGCTTGCAAGATGTCTTCTAAATGAGGCCAGTATTTCAAAGGGCTCACTAGAGTACTGCATTCAAAGATACATAAATAATGCTAAACCCCTGCAGTAATGCACAGTCCTTATATTTTTATAGACTACTAAAAACTTGTAATACTTTCAATTATGAGAACAATTTTAGAGTGACAAAGGGTTGTTAACATAGTTCTTAACAAAAAAAAAGAAGAAGAATTTGGCAGGAATTCATATGAATATGAAAATGCATTCCAACTTCAACAGTTTTCCCGGATGTCTCAGGATCTTGCTTCCAGCAAAAAGTTTGAGGGCTATGACATCATTCTTCTGTGGAAAGAATAAAAAAAAGAAAAGAAAAATTCACATAACACTTCATGATGTCAGGTGATTTGACTGATCACACTTGGTAGGATTTGACATTTCAGAGCAGTGTGATTCATGAGTTAAGAGAGAATAAGGACTTTTTAGCGATTTGTTCCCAACTTATGATGTGACATCAGCGCTTCTTGAAAGCTAATCCAATATACAGTAGGCATTTCATTTTCTCAAGATCCATCTCCATTTATACTGTTCCAACTAATATTCCTTAGTAAGCCTTTAGACTTTGGTCTGCTTAAAATTAAAACTTTTTTTTTGAATTATGAACATTTATCTCTCATCAGAGAAGATAAGTGTCCCTTAAGAGAGACATGAGAGAAAGATTTGTGAGATCTAACAGATTTGTGCAAGAGAGTCATGACAGGCATTTCATAATGGAAAGATCCTGAGAAAGATAATCCTTAGCATACAGATGAGTTTGCTACCTTAGCAGATGTTCACCTTTTCAATAAAAATATGCTTTTAAGAGACCCTCCAAAATGTCACAGTAATCCCCATTATTAAAAGATATCTTGATTTATATTATCACAATTGTTGAAACATTCCTAAGCAATAGGTTCTGAAAGAAGCACTTTACCTGCCCTGCAAGACATTTAATTAATTCCATACTTTCACTGTAGACATTGCAATTAAAATAATTCTTGACTACCTCATGGAATTTTAAACATTTTCAAGAAATGAATTTGATATAAGATAGCGTGTGTGCAGTTCTGTAACTGGGTCTCCCAGCTGTGCAATAAATTGCTGGGGGAAACAATTAGCATGGAGTTATTTGTTAGAGAATGAACCAAAAATGTATCTAAAAATGCCAGTACTAAATGTGCTGACAATTAAGAGCAAATTACTTAACAAAGATGCCATGTGTTCATATGTTGCTTCAGCTATATGCGTTTGATATCTAGTATTACATTTTGTTTAAGATGCAATTGCACATTTTGTTCATTTTTGTGTCTGTACTGAAGGAAGGTGATACCATGCCATCACTTTTTAGGCACAGCTCCCCATTGTCTTCAGTTATCACTAGAACTTCTAATTCCAAGGGCAACAACCACTGAATCACAAAACGGTTGAGATTGGAAGGGACCTCTACAGATCATTTAGTCCAGCCTCCCCTGCTCCAGCAGGGACACCTAGAGCACGTGGCACAGAAGGATTTTGAAGATCTCCAGAGAAGGAGACTCCACAACCTCTCTGGGCAGTCTGTTCCAGCGCTCTATCACCCTCACTGTTAAATTTTTTTTCCTTAAGTTCCTGTGGAACTTTTGGTGCTTCAGTTTGTGGCCATTACCTCTAGTTCTGTCGGTGGCCACCACTGAAAAGAGGCCAGCACCATCCTCCTCACTGCCTCCCTTGAGGTACTTGTAGGCACTGATTAGATCCCCTCTCAGCCTTCTCTTCTCCAGGCTGAACAGGCCCAGCTCCCTCAGCCTCTCCTCATAGGGCAGATGTTCCAGTCCCCTGATCATCCTTGTAGCCCTACGCTGGACTCTCTCCAGCAGCTCCACATCCCTCCTGTACTGTGGGGCCCAGAACTGGACACAATACTCCAGATGTGGCCTCACCAGGGCTGAGTAGAGGGGCAGGATCACCTCCCTCGACCTGCTGGAGATGCTCTTCTTAATGCACCCCAGGATCCCATTGGCCTTCTTGGCCACGAGGGCACACTGCTGCCTCATGGTCAACTTGTCGTCCACCATGACACCCAGGTCGTTCTCCACAGAGCTGCCCTCCAGAAGGTCAGTCCGCAGCCTGTACTGGTGTCTGGGGTTATTCCTCCCCAGGTGCAGAACCTTGCACTTGGCCTTGTTGAATTGCATGAGGTTTTTCACCACCCGGTTGTCCAGTCTGTCCAGGTCCCTCTGGATGGCAGCGCAGCCCTCTGGGGTATCGGCTACTCCTCCCAGTTTGGTATCATCAGCAAACTTGCTGAGGGAGCACTCTGTGCCTTCATCCAGGTCATTGATGAATAAATTGAACAGGACTGGACCAAGGACTGACCCCTGGGGGACACCGCTAGCTACAGGCCTCCAACTAGACTCGGCACTGCTGATCACCACCCTCTGAGCTCTGCCATCCAGCCAGTTCCTAATCCACCTCACTGTGCACTCATCTATCCCACACTTCCGGAGCTTGCCCAGGAGGATGTTGTGTGGGACGGTGTCAAAAGCCTTGGTGGAGTCAAGATGGACGACATCCACTGCACTCCCCTCATCTATCCAGCTGGTCATTCCATCACAGAAGGCTACCACGTTAGTCAAGCAAGATTTCCCCTTGGTGAATCCATGCTCACTACTCTTGAGCACCTTCTTGTCCTCCATGTGCCAGGAGACAACAGCCAGTATGAGCCGTTCCACTCATGGTTAACTTGTTGTCAACCAGGACTCCCAAATCCCTCTCTGTGGAGATGCTTTCCAGCAGGTCAATCCCTAATCTGTACTGGTGCCTGGGGTTAATCCTCCCCAGGTGCAGGACTCTGCACTTGTCCTTGTTGAACCTCATAAGTTTCCCTTCTGCCCAACTCTCCATCCTGTCTAGGTCTCTCTGAATGGCAGCACAGCCCTCAGGAATGTTGGCCACTCCTCCTGGTATTATCTGCAAACTTGCTGAGGGTGCTTTCTGTGCCCTCGTCCAAGTCATTGATGAACAAGTTGAATAGCACCAGGCTCAGTACTGACCCTTGTGGGACATCACTGGCCACAGGCCTCCAACTAGACTCGGCCCCATTTATCACCACCCTCTGGGCTCTGCCATTCAGCCAGTCCTCAATCTGCCTCAATGTCCACTCATCCAGCTCACACTTCCTGAGCTTCCCTATGAGGATGTTATGGGAGATGATGTCAAAAATCTTGCTGAAGTTAAGGCAGACAACATCCACCGCTTTCCCATCGTCCATCCAGCCAGTCATCTCATCATAGAAGGCTACCAGGCTTGTCAAACACAACTTTCCCTTGGTGAATCCATGCTGACTACTCCTGATACAACACTATCTGAAACAATATTTTAGCCTCAAAAAAAAAAAAAAAATTAGGGCAGCAGAATGAGAAACAGAAGTGACTTACAGTGGAATTGATATTACATGAAAAGATCTCTTAAGAGAAGCAGTAGGACTGTCATAGCTTGATCAGACAAAAACTAAACTAACCACAACAATTATTAACCCTTGCAGAGGACATTCTGGGGGCTTTTAGGATGGTTGGGGCTTTTAGGATGATCTACAAAAGTTCCAGCCCATATTGTGTAGTCAGGAGAAAGGTTCATGATAAGTCATGTCAGGTGTCAACAAAAGCACTTAGAGAGATACAGAATTTGTGGATCTCATTTTACGTCACAGTATACACAAATGACCTTCTTGGGGAGGGTCTTACACAGAAAATTTAATGATATTTAAGGATAGAAAGACCCTGTGAGCAGGGTGAAATATCACAGATAAGATTGTTTAGTAACCTAATCCAGAAGAAAATTAAGACAGATCATCCCTAAATATGTTAACCTTCTATCAGTGGGGTAGTATTCATTATTGATTGTTTATTAGAAGTATCAAAAACATTTTATCATCCTAAAAGACAAGTAAGCATTATTCTTCTTACCTCTGCCAAGTCTAGTCTTTCCATAAATTTTGTCAGAATCAAGAATAATGTCTTACCTTTTGCCTCTGTCCTGTTGCTCAGATCTCATTTCAAAACAGACTTCCATTTTGGATAGTGAAGTAGCAAAATGTGTAGTGAAGAAAAGGGTAGACTAAACTTATTTTATCTGTGCAAAAGATTTTCTAGCTAAAATGTTGGCAACAGAAAAGTCAACAAAATAATCTTTAGCCTCAGGCTGTCAATGACATACACTTTCCTGTCCTCTTAAACCCACTTTATAATCCATTTTCCTGCAGGGAAACCATTTTATCCAAGAACTTTATCCCCCATATAATGGGAATTTCTTATGCTGCTTGATTTGTTTGCTGTCACCCGTCCCTTTCCACTTTACTAACTTCAGCAGCACTCATTTTTTTCCTGGATTTTCTCCCATTGCGCTTTCATCATGTCTTTTGGTCAGCCCTAGTCCTCCCTTTCCCTTGCATATATGCTTTGTCAAGGACTTTACTTATTCCTGAAGATCTAGCGGTAACTCCCTCTGTGTGGACCAGCCCTGGGAGAATTGCCCTGTTGCCCATATTTACCTCTCTTTCTTTCTCATGACCACTCAATGTCACACTTCCATCATAATTCAGATGTCTCCAGAAACTCTTCCTCCTGTTCCTTTTGCCCTCAGGCACCTTTACAGATCTCCATGATATCTTTAAACATGGCATCATTAATCATGCTTTTTCTCACTCTCTTTCCTTTATTTCTGTTGTTTCATTATCAGAGAAGGACTTTACCAAGTCTTCTTTTATCTTCTTCATTTGGGATGAGTGCTCTGACTTTTTCTGGGGCAGGGAAAAAATCCTTTTCCTTATTCCCCTTCCTTTTTCTATTATTATTATTTTTAATTTAATTTATTACTTTATCATTGTTTTATTAATAATAATTTAATTTATTATTATTTATTTTTATAATTATTATCAAATAGTTGTTATTATTATTATTATTATTATTATTATTATTATTATTATTATTAAACTTACTAGTTTATTTGGGCTAGCAGTCTCCAGAATCTGCCTTCCTTGGTAAACTGTCCTATGTTTTATCATGACTTTCTTGTTTGTCTTAAGTTTACTGCTTTTTGAAAAGATTACAATAGATTTTTTTTTCCAACAACTGCAAAGTGCAGTGTCATCTAATTATCAGAACAAACCAATGGTTCTTATTTTAATAGACTCTTGTATTTATCTAGGTGTTAAAATAAAAACATATTAACTTAGTTGTGTTTAAATCTGACAAAAGTTTTCTTTTGATTGTGTTACATTTTAAAATAGGTTTCTATGATGACTGGCTAATAGAATGTTTCATTTTTTAAAGTTGTATAAGCTTAATTCTCTTCAGACTATCAGACATAACATTTAAAATCTGGAAGCTGAAGAAAGATGAAATAAGAAAGGGAGTAAAATTCTGCCTTTTGGGAATGCGTATAATTAACTATTAGAATAACTTTTATAGGTATGCCATGAATACTTCATTTTAAACCTTTAAATCCGTACTGAATGAGTTCCTAAAATACATATAATCTTTTTTTTTAGCCAAAATTTCTGAATTAAATACAAGAATTTCTGGCTGAATTTCTAAAGTTGACCTAAAGACAAGATTGTTTACTTGAAAATCTACAAATGAAGACCTAGCACCGTTCAAGAAAATGGAAAATAGTCTTGATTTCAGTAGGACCTGTTTAACCTGCATGTATGAAATTTTTGGCCTTTAAAAGGCAACATCCAAATCTTCCTCTGTTGTTCTGTTATCCCTAGTGAATGGCAGATCTCTCATTTGAAAATGTGAATAAGGCTGCCTTACGCCAGCAAAAGTTTTCTCTCTAGCACTTGTTTATCAAGTAACCTGATTACTTTAGATGTTCTAAGGTGCAGACTCTATTTTCTTTCCTTGCAGAACAAAAATGTGTTTTGATATTTGCTTTAAGATAAGCAACTACTTTACAGAGCTGAGGTAAAACATGACACTCTTGGTTGGTTAGTAGCATAATTATTCTGTTGTCAATGAAGGAGAAGAGAGGGTATTTTTATTTTGTTTGTCAGGGTGGATTTCCTGAGGGTTTACATCATGTGAAAACGATCTTTCAACCCTTTCATGCTGCAGCAGAATTTAACACAATGTGTTTCTTTCCATGAGGCCAGAAACATATTTTTGAGTGCAGTAACTGCACATTGGGTACCGCCTTGCAGCTCTGAAAACTAAAATTATCTATATAGCACATCCAGCTTCTTGCTACAAGCTCACCTTTAAGTGTTCCTTTCAAGAGGTTCTTGCTTTTCACCACATCACTGAGCAGAACACTGTTCATTTTTGACCTCTCTCCTGATTCTCATCAAATTCAAAATGGTTAGGATTCTGGGGGCACCTATATCCAAGTCCTGAGGAGCACTGAAGTGGAAGGGATAGTGGGGCCTTAAGTTTTAGGAACTATGCTGAAAACATGGGCTGACTAATTTCAGGCATAACTTTTGAATAGCCAAAAGATGGTGGCATCATTGGCTGTTGTCATAAAAAGAATTATAGATAACGAATGCCCTACAAGGAGAAGTGTTTGAATGATTTTAATAAATTATGCAGAATTTTTTGTTTTAAATGTAGGTGATCATCTGCCAAAGGTTAGATTGAGCCCATCATTCATTTCACTTGTGACCTGTCAAGCACTTTAAAACACAAACATTTCCTGGCAGGAAGCGAATGGCTTGAGCTACAGCAGCTCCTCACCCTCCTGGTACTCTGCACTTCCCCAGTGAAAGACCAGGTTGGTCCCAATTATGACCACACAATCAAATGACCAAATATAATTAAAGCAAAAGATTCATCATTTTTCTCCTGTGTCGCCGTCCTGATTAAATATTGTCCACATGCCAGTGTGTAATTAAGCACCTAACTGCCAAGCTCTCTTTCGTGACCCACCATTTCTCCTTTTATAACTCTCTCTCACTCACCCTGATTCGCATGTTAATATCACATTGGAAAATGGCATAGAATCAGTGTCTCCTCCCACCAAAGCCAATTGCAAACTTCCACTGGCTCCATGTGTGTACGCTCACTTGTCTTTTAAAGTATATGCTCTTGGTTTCATAGTAAAGCTTTTTTTTCTTAATCTAAAATCTTAATTATGCCTAATTAAAAAAAAACACAACGTACAATAGTCTTTGTTGCATATCAGGACATGCTACTCTCTTTGATAGCCAAGAAATTAAGATCCATTAACCCCAAACTGTCAAATCTCCTCCAGAATAACATTTCCTAATGCTAAAGCTGGCTTGTGAAGTGTGGGAGGACAGATAAATTGTGTTTTCCCCTGGGTTCTCTCTTTCTCTTTTCCTTTCCTTTTCAAACAGCCCTTCCCAAATAATAGAACACAGTGTTTTATGTTTCAAATGTACCATATGGCATGACGTGAGTGCAGTTTAATTACATATTAGCATATTCTTACAACAAGGGTTGGCTGTTTAAAGCAGCTTGACAAAACATGAATTAAAATATTTGCATGAGCGCTTATGGAGTAAATCTGCCTTTGTTAATACGAACACTTTTTTGACTAGTGTATGTGTGGTGATCTTGCTACATTTTCACAGCAGGACATTGTAAAACAGCAAGGAAAACAGGCTCATCCTATTTCTGGTTGTGATTTTCACTGTTAAGCTAAAGACCACTGAACTATCTAAATGACAGCAATTGACAGCTCTATGTGACTATATAATTTTCACTCTTTCTTCTCATTTTGAGGTAAAAGAATAAGTAAAATCAGTGTTAAGGTCAATATTCCTTTAAATTGCAAAATAGTGAAATTTGCTGGTCAAGATTTAGCCTGCTTTCTATCTCATTAAAAATGTTTCTTTACCAATACATTTAACCATCCTTATGCTGTCCTCAGCACTTGTGGATGATCGATGGCATCATTCGGTGTCTTAAGAAGAAGGAAGCAATTAGTCGCAAATTTATATGAAAGATTTCTCTGAATGTGAACCCGCTCCCATACTTTGCCTTCTTTTCTGTTATTCCTTTGCTGTTTCCAAAGCACCAGACTTTAAATAATATCTTTTAAATAGAACAGCCTGAAAGTACCTACCCAGACTGTCTATACATGGCTGCTGCCCTCAGATGGTGCTGGGAACAGGCTTCCATTTGAGGACTGAAAAACTGCTTTGGATGCTTTTGCAAATATTTATACATGACTTTCACAGGTTTACTTCTGTTGACAATCACTCACACAAGCAACTGACTGAAGGCTCAGACTCAACATTTGTTAAGTGGTCCAGATCTTTCCTATACTGACATTTCAAGTCCCCAGTGCCCAATGTATTAGGGGCATCCTCCAACTATGCTCCTACAATCCTCTATCAGTGACATTTTCCTCACAGTTTGCCTTGAATTGTTTTCATTTTACTTCCCATGGGTAAAATTCATGGCTATCTATGGCCTGGACAAAGCCTATATACCCCTGAAGCCTACAGAAGAGGGATTATGTGGAATTCATATGGTGCATGGGCTTGGTGATGGCTCCGTGCATACGGATGAATGGCATCCATGTCCAATTGATAGTCTCCACAGAATGCTCTGTGCAGTGATAAAGGCAACTCATGTTTCATGGCAATTGGTAGGCCAGCACCATCTGAGCAGACTTTTCCCATCGTTTCTTCCATCCACCCTTGGACTGAACATTAAAAATGTAAGAGGAGCATTCAAGAGTTTGTCAGTAAAATGTAAATATAATTCAGTTTGTGGGATAATTCCCATTTTAAGCCTGTTTTTATCTGCAGCTAATTTTATGAAGTCAAAATAAAAGCTGTCTTTTTTTTTTTTTTTTGTGTGTGTGTGAATTGTATAAAAGTAGTAGACTTTCGACCAGAGAACTGTGTGGGAAGAGAAGCGCTACTATTGGAAGGAGTCATCTGATTAGGAATTATCAGACATTTTAGGACGTTCTCTCTTGGGTAGTTGATTTTCTCAGTCCTAGTTGCAAACATCTAAAACAAGTTTTTTTTTCTATTTCTGACCCACATGCTTTCTCATTGTCTAGAGTTTACCTCCGCTCAGCTGAAAAGTCACTCGTAAACAGGGCAAGCAAAATTCTGTTTTTTTGTTCTTCTGTATGTTTTTTTCCTTTTGGGTAATTTAGACATCTCCTTTGTTCACTCAAAGTGCTGTGCCCGCTGAAAACAGCAGCTACATTTGTACAGCCTGACCTAAAATATCCCAGACCTGTCTTATGAACCAGCACCTTGTGATTACTCTTTTTTTTTTTCCTAGGAAACCTGGTTACCTGCAAAATTTTTCTACTCTTGTGGCAAACAACACAGCTTGTCAAAGAACTAATAGAGCTGTACTTAACAAGCAGCCACGTTCCCGTTCCAGTTCTCTGTTACCCTCACAGCAAGGAAGTTTTTTCTCATGGTTAGATGGACCTTCTAGTGTTTCAGTTTGTACCTGTTGCTTTTCATTCTATTCAAACCTGAAAGTTTGTAGGTGAAATACCTCAGCTCCCTGATAAACTAATGGATTTGTATAGAGTGTTCTAGCTCTGACCAGTTGCCTACTAAAAGGATCTTCTGATGATGTAAATTATTTGAGGAGTATGGAGGCAATAATGCTGTTATAGATGATATTTATAACATGGCTATCAAGCAAAGCCATAAATGTACATTCCATAGTTCCCAGACAAAAATAAACAGAGCCTGCTATTTCTAATCCATTCCTGCTTTCCCTCGGTGCTGATTAGATTGCATATCCTGGAAAGGATGAATTCAGGCTTTTCTGAAATTATTTCATAGAGGCTCATTTGTGATTTAATGCAAGCATTTTGTAGGTTTAAAAGATGTATGGCCCAGCTGTTCCTTCTGCATATGACAACTTTTGTCTAAGCTCTTCTGCAAGAGGAAAAAAAAAAAAAAACTCAGTTATTCAGTGGTCATGGGATGCTGTAGCCTTCTTAAAGCTTTAGCTTGAAGAACATCTCATTCTGCAGGCTCAGATGGGGGATAATTTTGACCGGCACTTATCTGACACTAATTCCATGTTTAGAATACTGAGGACTGGTATGTTTTTATCTCTTGTCTTAAAAAAAAGGAAAAGGCATTTCCTGGGCCAGAATGAAATGTTTTGTAATGAATTCTGATAAGCCTAGAGTAACTAAATACATTTCAAGGCTTAACAAGTAATTCGAATATCAGTGTTTAAAACAGAATAATGCACAAGAATTTGTTTCTGCAAAAATAAACCCACCATGTGACTTAGCTGAATCCATATCATTGGCAGTCGTCCATATTTTCCTCTTAGATGTTGCATTTATGCTTCTAAAGCAAGTGGCTGATACCAAGCTCTCTGGCTTCTTTTTCTTTGTACTACTGTGAGCCTATTCACATGTAAAATAGCACCCCAGTGCCTAATCCCTAATCTACATTGAAACCCAGGGTAGCCATTTCAGATTTGATGTCTATGGGTTCATCTTTACCCTGCTAATGGCTGTGGGTGGTGCCTCCACAGCCGCCTTCCTCTCAGCAGACCACTGCAAATAGACTAATGTATTTATAACAGAGGGGATGTTTGTAAAAAATGACAATGTTTACAGCTGTCTGAAGGTATACTGGTGCTCCTTTAACATCAATGTTCTGCTCAACTTCATAGAAAACATAAGGTGTTGTGGCTTTTTCCTTTTGGGAATCAATATAAGGTAGAGCAAAGGACAAAAGCTTGTCACATCATCAAAAGTCATAAAACAACATATGGATTCAAATCACTGAATACATTATGGGAATGACAAAAGCTTCAGCCTAATTTGATATGTATACAAAGGCCTTCACCTCTGCCTATTCCATACACTTTATCTGAATAGACTTTTAGGACAAAAAATTATCAGAATACTATGACATTTAAAAGTTTATATTCAAATTTCCAGGATGTTATGGTTGTGCTGTAATCACCTCAAACCTGATCATTACAAGCTGGGGACGTTCATGATTAAATTCTACTTAAAAGCAATTAAAACACAGAGAGATCTGGAAATACAAGACAAAATAATAGCAGCTTTGCACATTTCCTGCCAGTGACATGATAGAATAAAAAAATACTTATGAGAGAGACAGTTCTGTGGTTTGAGTCCCAGACAGACTAAACTGACTTGCAGTAACTTTGTTTTAAACACTTCTCTGATGGAGCAGAGTGACAATGTTGGGTATTTATCAACGCACATTCACCAGAACTACATGAAATGTTAACCAGATGCAGTTTTCCCTTCTAAAACTGTGATGGTGAGCTCAAGTAATCATTGATAACAAACGGATTCCTTCAAATCTAGCCAGCTCTGAGGAATTATATTCATTTGAACTGTATTGGAAGCTTAAGATAGCTGATCATCCTTCTGCTAAGACCTTTGAAACTAAAAAGATCCCATGTGTACTCCAATGTCAGCTGATTTATTTTACCGACTGATTAAAGGATCTGCTTGTAAACACTGGACCAAGTTATCTCCTTTACAGTACCACAAAAGGAGGGAGGCCATGGTCTGATCTCCGTCATGAGCAAGGGGGTAGGATCCTTTCTTTAATGATATAGCAGCATCCTGCCTTACCAACACTATCTGCTCTAAGCTATATGTTCTTTGCCTAGGATAATGTTTTTTCTGCTTTTCTAGAGTAGGTGCTGGCAGCAGGATCCAATTCATCAAATAATCAGAACGCTTTTTATGTCTTTATCCATTCACTACAGTGAACTGACCTCGCAGAAAATCAAATTCTGGGCTGTAGGTTATCGTTTCTGAGCAAAAAAAAAATAAGAAAATACAAACCCAAAGAGAAAAAAAAAAGGCAATAATTTACATGGAATAAGAACATGAAAAGGTCTGGGATATATATATATATATACAAACACACTAAAGAACTTGATTTCAGCTGGTCTCACCTTGTACAGGCATTTTTTCAATGTGTTTTACTGATTGTACTCTAATTGACCCAGCCAAATGCTGAAAGAACAGTTCACACAGCTCAAAATTTGTCTTGTTCTTTCTTCCTCACAAGCCAGAGGATGATCAGAATAACTGTGGAGGCTAAATCCCATGGAACTGTATTCCATTAGATTCCAGCATTATAAAATAGCTGGGAAAATTTCCCTTACTGACATGTGAATAGTGCAAAAGCATGAGTTTTATTAATTCAGTCTAATTACATTATTCACCCCTTATCTATGCAGTAAGTCAAATTCACTGTTATGCTCCACGAAGACAAGAGTCTTAATAAAACCCAACTATTAGAGGTGTTGTTTGACAAGATGCAGTTTATGACAGAAAATGGCTTCCTTTCCTTGGAAACGATGTCATTCTGAATGCATTTGCTGATAATTAGTTGTAATTATTGTGTTTTGTTTCATGTAATGCCCTCTAGCTAGTTTTGTTTTATTTCTGCAGTGTATGTGTGTCAGGATGTACGAGCGAGTGTATGTGCGTATGTAGTTCTTACTGGATCTCTCACTCAAAAATGGATGATGCAAATCTTGCATGGATCTGTTTGGAAATGGTAGCCAACTTTGTTGAAATGCAGAACATCACCCAGCAGGCAAAGTGAAAGCAAATGACACTTAAGCTTCAGAGTCTTTGCAAGTATGCTAGAAAACCATTTCCTTTACATTTCTTAATGCTTCACAGCATTGCTTCTAATCATAACGAACACTTACTTTGTGCCTAATGGGGCAAATATCATGTATGATGGCATTTTATCTGAGGTGGCATAAAAACAGTGCAAGAAATCATTAGAGAAAATGCAAAGCAAATGTGAAAAATCAGCAAAGTTTAGAATGAAATGTTCTCTCTTGATTTCATACATTCCTAGCATAATAATACTGTAGCATATCATTATCATTAGTTGCGCTGGTTGAATTAAGTTTATACAAACCAGTTGGGTATATCCTTGTGTTAGATGCGTTCTTGGAGGTCTGATTCCACCACAGCTGTCTTAGTTGAACTTTTATAAGACGGTCTGGAATGAAAGACAATATATCTAGCCATCAGTTTGACCTTTTCTTCATTTTGGGTCTGGGTTTACTACATAAAATGATAGAGAGAAAACTTGCATTTCCAGACCTCTCCAAAAGGGTAAGAAATACATAAGCAGCCACAGATGATTTGGAAGCTGCATTAAAGAAGCTGAAGACCTGTTACAATCACAGTCCTGAATATCTGGCTGTTGCAGTCAAAATAATAGATCTAGCTGGGAAACGAAATATTTAACCGCAATTTTTTTTTTTTTTGGTTTATCTTGAATAGAGTTGAACTCTCATTTCCCTTCTTCTCTTTTCTCCTCTTTCATCTCAGAATTACTGGGAATTTTGTACTTGTGTCTAAAACGCTGTTTCATTTCATTCCACCATTCCACAAAGTAGGCATAGAGAGATGAGTTAATTTCAGCCTTGAACTAAAATTCATATCTTCTGACAAGAACCCATATCCTTCCTCATATAGCCGTTTCAAAGTTAATCTTGCTTATTACATAAAAATTTAGTATGCTTATAAAGCTAGGAACATTTACTAAGAGAAAACCAAATAGGAAAAAATGAAAAAAAGACCCCAAAGAGTACCAGGCTTTTAAATTGCAGATGCTAAATTACATATATTGCCAATATGTGTCATGAAATCTCTCTTCTGACGATGTGCACTGATTTGCACACCGATAAAAACGGTGCCCAGGACATGAATATTTCCTCTCATTCTTACACATTCACACAGATAAACCGGGCATGAGCACAGACTAATGCACACAAGGCACTGCGCGCTTTGACATCGCTTACCAGATCTGTAGATAGCCTGTCGATAGTTCAGTGTGTCTGCTGCACATTCTGAACCTGCTGGAATAGCCAAGCAGTGAGACACAGGTAGCGATCTCTCAGAAACAGATTGACAAGACTGCTATAACATTTAACCTGGCAAACCATTTATGTATAGTGCAAATATATGCATAGCACAGTTACTCAGGAAGAAAATGTCCAAGTATATTGGTTTCATCCATTTGATGTTTGTACACATGTGATACATAGATATATTTCTAAATCTTCATTTCTGTTTCACAGTGTTGGCTTATTTGGCAGAGTTAGCACTGAAGCAAACTGAAGTCTTCTGATGGAGGTATCCTTGAAACTCAGTACCTGTGAATTTAGATGCCATGAGTAGTCTGACGTAAGAGTATGTTCTGAAGAATCAGAGAACTATTAAAAACCTTTATTTGTTTTGCAGGAAAATTTTATATCTTTTTTTTTTGTGTGTGTGTGTGGCAACAATGTCCTTTATGAAGATTTCTGAGATGAAAGTGTGAAAAACCAAGGAGACAGAGAGGAAAGAGAACCTTTGGGTATATTTCCTCTTCACACACATTCTACTGAGCTAAATTTTAATTTTATGTAGAAAAGACTTGCATCATATCTATATTCTGTTATATTCCCAGGCATTCCCTCAAAAGGAAAACCAACAGCACAATGCAAATTTTTATGCACCTAAGTGATATGTGCTCAGAATAGTGATTGGCCCCCTGTGGTATAAAGGAAAAATGAAAATCTTTGCTAATTAGACACCTTTATAATAAGGAAATTTAATGGTTTCTGTTATGCAATCAAGAATGAGAATTTCTTTCATTACAAAGAGCTATTCTTCGCTGTTATACCAGAGCAAGCACTAATTTTATTTTCAGATCAATAGTTTGTATGTTGAGTTAATAAACGTGAAATGTTAATGCAGTATCAAATAGCAATTTAGGTTTCTGGGTCTTAGTAGCATCCTTCTAATCATTGCGCTCTGCAGTGATATATAGGCCTTCCTATAGGGACAGATGAATCATATAATACAGAGAGCTGCTGCTACCTCTCATAATGGTTCCAAGTTGGACAGAGCTCTTGAAAGAGAAGCTAACCATAAATATGTTTAAAAACTTGATTAGCTAATAAAAAATCCGTGAAATTTTGAAACGTGTTTTATTAAGAGTTATCATGCATATTTATTCTCTGATCCAGGCTGGTTGAACTAATAATGATTGCAATCAATAAGAAAATCTTTCATCAGTATAGTTTTATTACAGACACTTTAAGGGTCTTCAACTATCAGATGAACCCACTAACATCTTACAAAATACTTTGCAGTAATTACTTACAGGAGTTAACATATATTCATTTGCAGCTTGTGAAAACCCTGCTAGATCAAGGGAAAGAAAAAGTATTTTCTCTTCACACTAGGATGGTAACTAGCAGGTTCAGTTTTCAAAGGCACGTCTTCATAGTCTCTGAAATTACACAAGGAATGATTGCTTGCCAGCTTTTACATGCAGCTGAACTCAAAAACATGAATTTTACACAGGCCAAAAACTTTCATATGAAAACCAGGCTTGCAAAATTGTGTTAAAATTTAAGAGAACACATTTGAAAATTTGCCCCTAACTGTCTAGTTTGCTGTGCTTGCGAATGGATTCACTGCCAAGGTATATTTATGGGGCACATGAAAGTCATTGTTATTCTCTTTCTGTTCCTTCTGCTTTAGCAATTTGGGTTCCCTAACATTTTCCATATGTAAGCAATGGCAGCAGAATGGCCTCAATGTGAGGCCTTCTGAGTGCTTGTAGCTCTTTTTGACACCAGGTCGCTTCAGCAGCTCTCCAAGTTTACTCTTTGACAGTGAGAAATCCCATTTTGCAAGAGACATTTTAGATGAAACAACTAGATGTAATGGTTTCTTGGTGCCACAGGGCTGCTGGCTTTCTTGACTATACTGTAATTCCTATAATATTTTGTTGTTTTATTTAGAGCCCCAGGACCTGGAACCAAGAGGATCTTGGCTTTTATTTTGATAAAACCAGTTTTCAGTCCTCTTCTTCATGAAGAAAATCTTTAAATTGTAACCAAAAGGCATGACGTCTTTAGAACTGCAGTGTGGAGCTTAAAATCAGAACTTCTTGTTTTAAAATAGGCAAAAACTTCTACATTGATCTCTTGATTTTTAAAGTTGAGCTCTAGACTTTGGAATTATGTGTAATAATTATGTCACAAGTTTTACCAAGGGTATCATTTCTATTACCTTGTTGTTGTTTTTATTAATAGCAATGTTTCTATCTCAGTATTTATAATAAAACAATGCTTGAAGGCCAACCAAGCTGTAGTTTTCTTACATTAATCTTTGTTCAAACACTTGAAAATTATGATCTGCCTCAAATGTTATAAAGACATTATCTAGAATTTCTGATGTAAAAATCTATGTCATTTTCTAATGAAAGCTGAAAACCAGAAATGTTGATGGAACTGAACCAAAGATGCATTCATTAAATCTCCACGTGTTGCTGCTGCATGTTTTCCCTCCTTCCTATAGGACAAAGAGAGGCAAAAAGCTTCTTGCATCCTCCAAGCAGATTATTTATATTTGCAAAGTTAGAGGCATTTTAAAAGCATTTGGTCTGTTTCTGTTCAAATTATAAGCGTGTGTTTGAGATTCAAAAGAATGGCATTTGCCTCACTATTACCTGATAGCATATGATAGCTGAATTAGCATGATACAGATATATAAGTGTAAAGTAATTATATCTTGCAACAAGCAGTAGTGGGGAATGTGGTAGGTATTACATTGTGATACAGGCCAAGTTAAATGAAGATATAATAGCTGTGAGTATTCTTCTTTCTTTTCTTAAGCCTGGAAGTAGGCAAATATCTACTAAAGAGGGAGAATCTCATGTGCTAAATACAGGAATATACAGTACACATATATTCGTATCAGTAAAGATCATGTAAAAATACATGCAGAGATAGATCACGTGAGATAGATCTGAAGCATGAAGTACTACTAATTCAGTGTTATTTTTGTAAGTAGATAAAATTCTAGCATAGCTACCAAAACAGCACATTTTCTACCCCTGTGTTATCTATATGATGATTGTTTGAAGCTTGTAATAGTGATAATGGAGGATTCTGTCAACGGCGTAACTTCTCCCCTCTGATTGACTACATAAATGGTCACACAGAGTTCAGAGGTCAAATTCAAGACTTTATGGCAAATCTGAGAAAAATTACCTTTCAATTTAATAGTCCAGGAGGGATACAGCCACTGCAATAGTCATTTAGAATATCAATGTATTGTATATGCCAGCAGATGCATTGTTATTATCTTAAAACATAGACTAATGACAAATTTATAAAGACAGGAAAGAAGTCAACAATATGGCCTAAGGTCAGCAAAAGTTATTTAAAATGTTACAGATTTTCCATGGAGATTTGAGGCTAATATTACCACCAAGCATGGTTGTCTATGCAAGATGAATCTTTGGATAAAACAATGATTCTTGGCTATTTACGCGCTGAATAGTAACATTAATCTCCAGTTGAGCTGTATGAAAAAATATCTTAACCAGTGGCTAGGAATGCCTCAGACAGCATCAGCAGGCACTCTGTGAGTACTCCTTTTTCTTATAATTCAAGGAAAACCCCTTAGTCTGAGAATTTAAAGTCCTTTGGTACCTTTTTCTAAATTATGAAATAAAAGTAATTGGTGAGACCTTCCTGCTTAGCCTAACTTTTCTCTGGGGGCCTTCGTTATTAAGCATATAGTGAACTTAGGCTCTTATTTTACACTGTTGTATTTTATTATGTGTGAGAAAGATGCCTGGATGCAAGTAAAATGCTGGTTAGGCGGACTCCAGCCCCAAATATTTTCCTGCTTTTACTTAATGACCTAGGTATTGACAGGATGCCACTGCTAAATATCATTTTGGCTGTGATATATAATTAGGTAGGTGAGTAATTGAAAAACAGTCATTTATTATTTATGAATTACTGTATTTTAATTAGACCTAGATAACTCATAAGAGTTTCTTTGAATGCCTATGCCCTTTACACATGTGCAAAACAGGCTTCATATAACACTTCTTATCACAGGCCTTCTGCCTGATCATGTTAAATCCTGGCACAATTTTACACAGCAGATATTTGCTTTAGATCTTGCAATGCCTGGGTTCATTTGAGAACTTCTTGAACCTTGCTTGCATCCTCTGTAAGAATGAGATATTCATACTCTGAGAAATAAGTCATTTAACACCATGTTGGGTATAAATAAGGTTAGTAGCTGAAGAATACTCCTGATCAGTCATTATGTGTCTTTTGTAAAAATTATTCCTTCAAAAGCACCTTTCTGAGAAACATCCTCAGCAAACTGTCCTGACATCACACTCCCCTATAGCCAGACTTTGCAAGAAGACAGAAGAAGATATTGCAGTACTCTCTCCTCACATGACAGGATTTCTCCTTTTTCCCATTGTATTTTTGTTGCATTTTGTTAGGACAGACTTGCCTTGTTTAGAATCAACCCTCATTCAAAACCCCACTCTTCCCTTGCCATCACACCCAGGACTGCTGCTGAACAACCTTATCACCCTTTTAAAGACAGAAGAAAAAGTGCTGAAGAAAAATTTCCAAAGGTTATTTTTGAGCAAGAAAAGAAAGAAAAAATGACTTTTATATGCCAACTAGGAGGAAAAAAGGATCAACTATTATAAATAGTTTATCATAAAATACGGTACATCTTGCTAAAACGCACTTACTGCTTATATCCCCATCCTTTGATACATTTGCAGGGAAATAGAATGAAAATATAACCTACTCAGTAAACTATAATTTCATAATAAGAAAAAAGCTGCAGCAATTACTCTTCCATCAAGCAATTCTATGGATTTATACTATCATTTAGCAAGTGACCTGTTGACTTTCAACCACTGTATAGTTCTGTGCTCTGTAATGTGGCTGTCTTTAAGATATAACATTTACCTGCTGAGAACAACATTATACTATTTATGAAACCATATCTTTTCAACAGCCAAACTCAGCAAGATTTTATTGTGCTCTCCATCTGTAACTGCAGAACTGCTGACTCATCATTCCATAATCACCGCTCTCCAATGAACTGCCTCACTAAAATTCTCAAAGTGGCTTGTTTTCTCATCATTCCTCCAAGCATTGCCTCCCACTTCCACTTTTTTGGGTAGTAAAAGAAATCTCTCAAAAGGTTATAAGTAATTAAAGTTCAGATTAACACCAAAGAAACATCTGTGTAACAAACACTCCAGTGCCGTGCAGATCAAAAGAATGCATACTTTGAATAATGTGAAGATAGATTAGAATTCATGAATATCTTTAAAACTTAATAAGAAGTTTTACAGTCAGTTTAATTTGTCTATAATGTAATAAAGAAAAATTTCCTTCAAAGACTGAGACCACCTTCTCTGTTTTACCTTGTTCACTCCTAAAGTATATTTGCTTCCTAACAGACTTCTACCTGGTAGCTTTTCCCCTTTAAATCTTTTGATAAATAACATCATCCATTAGTTTTCTGGAATATTTGTTAAGGAGTCAGACATCTGCGAAACCAAAAATTCTCCTGTTTATTCCCTGTCATTTTTAGTCTGAGAACAGGAGAGAGAGCTTTGCTTTTGTAATAACTATAGCTCTATATTAATATATGACTGTAGTCAAGTCATGCTTCAGGATTTTAGTGAATTAGTTACAAGGATCTGAAAGGAATACCCAGCACTCTGGTATGCAACTGGAATTTGGGGTGGATTTGTTTCTTATTTTTTTCTTTTCTTTTTTTTTTTTTCCCCCCTCCTATTTAGGCATCTGCAGCCAGACTACAGCTGGGGTTGGTACAGTACTAGATAGGACTGGACAACACTCCGAGTCTCCTTTCTCAGATGTTTTCTAGTACCCAGCATTTTGCCTTGTTCAAAGTCAAACTGGTCCCCAGAGTAAGACTGAGGGAAGGCCTAGCAGGAACCCCATTTTTTTGCAACATGGAATATAGGTCACCTGTCAGAATAACCTGAATTTAACAAATTCTCTGCCCTGCAGCAAGATGAACTCTTAATCTAAAGAGCATGGCAACATCTGCAGAGCAGTAAATTCATGTTCTTCAGTAGATAGATCGCTGGAAAGTCCACCATAAATATCTCAGACTACCCATTTCCTGCTTATGGCATATGATCAGTGTATGACTGACGAACTGAAATACTTCAGATTCACCAAAGTCAATCTGTCAACAACTATACTAAAATGACTGCAAAAGGTCAAGCCGAGCGATGCAAAAAAACCCTGTGTCCAGCGGCTCTGTGAGTTGGGTGGATTCGTGAAATAGAATTTTCATCTCTCTTTTGTGGTTGGAAGGGAACAAAAACAGCATCATAGGACCAAAGAAATACCATAGTGGAGCACAGAATGGATGGCTCAGTAAATCCATGATCCTGACTTTAGAAAGGATTGATGATGCCAGAACATGTCGTTCCCCTCTTCTTTTGCGAGAGAGCATGAAACAGTGGTAAGTAACTAGATCGTCATGATGGATATTTATCACTAAACTCAAACTTTATTGATTATTGACTTCATTGATTATTACTCTGAAAAGTAGGACCTGCCTTTTAAGACAGTGTCACAGACTCCTACTATAGCAATGATTGTGTTTTTCAGATAAGCTGTGTCCTACAGTGGAAGAATGTGTGGAAGGGTAGAGCATAACCTTGTCTCTGCACCGCGTGGCTAAGTTAGAGCACCTTCTCGATTGCACTATTCTACACCAAAGTCAGTGTCATAGAAACTTGGACCTCGAAGGTCATCACTATATTTCTCATGCTCCTTCATCCTCCGCCTCTTGCTTTGATTATATCTTGGTTAGAGAGGTATTTGATTTCTGCGATTCTCTTTCCTGCTTTTCTTCCGGGGACTAAGATTCTTTCTTTTAGTCCCTCTCTGCAAAGACAACTTATATTTCTGTGGTACATGACTTGTGGCACGTTGTTCAAATAATCAAGAGAATTTTTACCAAAAAGCAAGCTCTGCAAGTTGAATCACAGTGAAGTGCTAAGAGGTACCTAAAGAGGAGGAAAAAAAAAAAAAAAAAAGCTGGAAAAGTACACATGGGGCCAGATTCTCAGAGAGTAAAAATTGTTATGTCCTCATTCCCTTTGAGTGAATTTGCACCAGCAGAAGATTTGACCCATGCACTAAAGATGTTGGGAAAGCTAGTTTATTAGTTATCTCAGGTAAATGGAAAGAATGAGCAGAAATGAAAGACAACACCCTTTATTTGACTTCTTCAAAACATTTTTAGGCTTTATTGTTAATAAGATTAAAAAGGAGATGAGCAATAAAGATATTGGAGCCGAGTTTATTATGAGAAAAAGTACACTTCAGGAAGAGTGCTCTCCCACCACTTAGCCCAGAAGTTTGTGTACACATCCTTCCATTCACGTTTTTTTTTTATTACTGTTTGCCTAGAAAAAAAAGGTCCCTGTTAAAAGAATGTGAGCGGGAGTGCATTCCCTCCTCTCTCCAGGTTACTCGAGATGCACTGATCCACGTATTTCCCATAACTTTTTAATTTTCTGCCAGTCATGATTGTAGACCCTTCAGTGGGTGAAACATAATACTTCCCTTGAAAATAAAGCAAGTCATCTGACAAGCTGTGTTCCTCCTGCCTTTTGTGGGCCATTCAGTGACTTTATTTTACTGAGGGAACAAGGGGAAGTTTATAATAGGATCAGTTTTGTTTGCAATTTGTTTCTAATAGATGCCAATAAGCCGGTTAACTAGGCTCTAGTTAATGGAAATTTTATTGTTTTTCCCCCTGCAGTGCACATGACCTTTCCTTACAAGAGTTTGTGATTCTTGAAAACATGTATCTGCTGCCTTGCCTCAGGGTCTGCTTACAACAGCAGGGATATGACCATAGGCTCTTCTGAACTTGTTCACCAGCCCTCTGCTTTGAGTAGACCAAAATACTTTGATCATCCTGTCAGTGGCAAATTTACAGCAACATTCTGGCTTTTGTTCCATGTGTATTTCTCCAAATATAATATCTCCCTCAAGAAATCAATGATAAGCTGTTAAACTAAAGAGCATGGTAACATCCACAGAGCAGTAAATTAATGGTCTTTTGTGGATAGATGGTTACAGATTTCATCATAAAAAATGGATAAAAGATTACATATCACACAGAGCGAAACTTTTAATAACTCAACATGACTTTTCTTAATGGGTTTTATTCATTTTAATCATTATAGTGTCAATGATGATTATAGCCTTATTAGATTCTGGTGATTGAGGAGCCTGTTTATGAGATATTGAAAATCTTACCCTGTTCGGAAGTGTAGTTGCAGGCTGTATAGGTCTGATGTGTAACTTCATCTGCAGAAGTACGGTTTGTCAGAAGAGTTTCAATTAATACTTTTACTAAATTGCTCCTGTCTGTAGTGACCTAGGTCACAGATGACTTAAGGATTCCACAACATCGGCTTCTCAAAACAGTACACTAGCAAGAGTGTAAATCAGAGAGAGCTGAACTAAAAAAAAAAAAAAAAAAAATTCCCCATCTAGCATCCACACAAGAATCTAGTCTTACTTTATCACTCTAGACTAAGTCTTCCTTCCTAGCAATGAAGATTTTCATATAGCCTTAAGCATGTACAATCACACAGTACATATGCCCTTAATATTATCAGGAATATGAATGGATTAAGCAAATCAGATCTGTCAACACTGTTCAGTTATATTTGCCTTCTGAAGGAGAGTTCTTGAATCACTTTTCAAATATTAATTTTCAAAATGCATATTTACCCCAACTTCCTTTAGTAGGGACAAGGAAGCAGGCTACCATTTTGAATTTGTTTGCCTCCTGATTAATGTCTGTTGAAGAAGCTCTTTTCTTCGTGAGTTCACAATTGTGTTCTAAATACTAACATTGAAAATGATGACATATGTTTGTTCATTAAAAACGAAATATTTTTAGTAATCACAATAGTTCTCTCCTTCAAGAATGCAAAGTTCCACTGCATCTACAGATACAAAGAATATGAACTGTAGAAGGTTAGATCAAAACCAAATCTATCTATGTCATCTTGAATTAATTCATCTTTTGCATCCCGAATATTTCAGACATATCCATCCTCTAGCCTTCTTCTGCCTTGTTGTTAGCATGACCAGACTTACAGGGCTCAGGCTAGCTGGTTTCCCATACTACTAGGGTAAGATGCCTGTCTTGGTCACTTCTGCTATTGAGTTCCATGAGTGTTTGGGAGCTCTCCTCAGATTGAGGGAATTGGAAGGAGGTCTTTGGAGGTGCCAATGGCTTTCCTCCTCCCTCGACTTTGCAAGTATGTTCAAGGCACAGCCGTAACTAAGTCTACAGCTCCTGCATCTTTTTGCCTGACAAATTCTTAGGGACAGTGTCATGCGTCTTTCAAAACTTAGAAAAAAAAAATCTGTGGAATCATTGGAAGTTTATCCTGAATAAAGCCTTCAGGAGTTTTCCTGCTATGGGATCAACTGGGTCCTACACTGCCACTGGATCTAATCTTTTTTGCTTCATCCCAGCAGTACAGCAATCCAGAAAGGCTTGAAATATGTAAAAGGCAGGCCCAACAGAAAGAAAATAAGATTTTTCTGGATCCAGTAGATAGAATAGTGAGCACTGGTCTTAAATAATAAAATAATAACAAAGGAGGTTTGGACTAGACATCAGGAAAGACCAGTGCAGTAAAGGTAGATAGGATTATTATAAGTCATGTAGGTAAGTTGTAGAAATCTTTCAAAAAAACCAGAAATCTTTCAAACTGTCAGGAGGATGAACTAGACAATTTTCAGGTCCCTTCTAACCCAGTTTTTGATGGTTTTTAAGATTTCCCCCCCCCTTTTTTTTGCAAGATTATGGAGGGATTTTTGTAAAGTTCTAGTTCAAGCAGATTCTAATTTACTTAAACTTATCCCAGTTCTTCAAGTTGAATGTTTCAGCTGCTGCATTTTCATTTCTATATGTTCAATTTGTATCAGCTATCATGAACTGGATATCAGCACCTACTTTCTTAAATCACTGTATTTGTTACTGAGTAACTGTACTTGCAATAGAGAAAAGCAACAAAAACATCATCATTACTAAGAAATGGTACAACAAATGGATGTCAACATACCCAACATAAAAAAGAGTCTGTCAAAAATTCACAAACTCGGTCAGCATGAGGTTATAATCACATACAATAGATATGTGAATCTCTTGTTGTTGATTCAGTCTCCTGTTATTCAATTTGCACTACAGCCAAAATGCTCCAACTGCAAGACCAAGACTATAAGTGAACTATTATGTACTTTATTCTTATAGGTTTGAAAAGTTGGCAGAAGGCAAGGTACAGACTGAAAGCCCACTGATTCTCACATTCTTTTTTAGTATGCCAGGTGCCATGTGTTGCCTCAGACAGTCAAGTAAATGCCACTCATATCTTGCTGTTTTAGTCAACACACATGTACATGGATCAAGGGAAGGAAACAGTTTTTCAGAATTACCCTTTCTACAGCTCATTCACTTGATTCGTCACTGTCATTTCTTGCTAAGCATATTGTGAAGGTAGCAAATATCTAGAAGAGGAGGGCGAAATGACAAAGTGTATTTGTTTTGGAAATGTCTGGAGACTTTTTTTTTAATAAATGCACCAATCAGTAAGCTATAGGGCAGACTCAGTAGCTGGGACAATCCAAATAAAGCCCCATGCTTTAGGATCAACTAAAAGGACCAACTATAGATACACAAAATACAGCCTACAGTTCTCAGGGTCCCCTGTACCGGTTGCAGAAGCAAACAGACTTGCAGCTCTCAGAGTTGCTGCACAGGCCCATCTAGATCCACTTTTTTCTGTCTTTGCGCTCGCTAGGCTGAAAGCTCCCTCCTAAAATGCAGAAACTCACCTGTCAAGTTTCACAAGGAATGCCACAAACTGGCCTCCACAGAGAAAAGTGGACATGGCTACTGGACTCTTAGAGTAGCGTAAAAACCAGGAAAAGTGCTCTTCACTTTCAGAACCATCTATTAGGCTCTACAAGCTTCGTCTCCATCGATATTAGAAAACTTCGCATTCTTCCATGAGAGGATGGACCAAATTTCTCTGTATCTTTATGCATTACGTTAGGGTGTGCAGGATTTGCCCAAACATGCTTACAATGCTGACATCTGCCTGTGTTACCATCTAGGGACTATCCAGGGGTACTCTGCAGCATGTGCTGCAAAACAGCTTCCTGTTCAGGTGATGTGTTAAGGGACTTGTAATGCAAGCAAATAAATGGTGATTTATCAAAGTGACTGATCAAGTCTATTAAATTAAATTAATACAGAATAGTATAAGTAGTAAATTGTATAATAAAAAGAAAAAGAAAAAGGCCTTATCTCTTTAGAAAGAGATTCATCAAAAATATGTATCCCAAATATTTGGAGATTTTTACAAAGTTCAAGCAGCCTATCCCATTTCCTGGAATTTGGCTGGTAAGTTCATGGATCCACCTTTTTTTTTTTTTTTTATTGAGGTAATAACTAATCATTTCTGCTCCATACCTTTGTCATACGTAATTGCCATTTTATTGTTCCCTAAGGTCAGTTTTACTAAGACTTTTAAAAAGCTGAATTTAAAATGACTAATGCCGATTAAAAGTAGAAATTCAAGGTTGCAAAGCCTATCACAGCCTTATGCGATTTCCTGTGGCTGTATTTTAAGGTAATTAAGAGCAGATCTCCCTGTAGTGCATCTTTGTAAAGTAACTGCAAGTGTATTATGGCACAGGCCTACCTTGTAAATACTCACACTTATTTGTGTTGTGGGAAGCTTTTCCTGGCTTTTTTTTTTCTGATTTTTTTTTTTCACTTCTGAATGTGTGACAAATAAGAGTTCTAACTATGATCAGAATTACTACAAACAGCTTCCGAATAAAGACTGAGATCCAGGATTTGCCTCATGTCTTTTAGTGGTGGTTAGATCCTACCATTTCTTACTCGAGCAAGGCTGATACAGTTACTGCTGTGGGTGGTGGCAGCTCATCTAGCTCTCAGGATGAGATCTTAAATCCAGAGCTTGCTATTGGGCTGGAAAGGATTACTTTCAAACTCAAATCTCTGATATTTCTGTAGGGTTTTCAGTACCTTATTTCTATCTTCGAAATAAGGACTCCTGTTATATAAGGGCAACAAGAGATTTTGCACCCCTGAAATTCTTTAATTGTCAAAAGTAGGTTGTAAGCAAACCCAGCCAAGCTAACGAGCCCAGTCCTTAGGTGAGGAACTTAACATAGGCACCAGGCTTTACATTTCAGCAGAGCTTGCCAAATCTAGTGTATTTCTGCTTTTGCTCTAAGGATTTTACTTTTCAACTGTGAATTCATGGCTGAGAAAAATAAAGGTATGTGCTAAATGTTTCTGGAAAGAAATTACTCAGGCTATGAAAGAAAGCTGGATAAAGAATAATGCAGGGGAAATATCATAATTATTGTGATTTTTTTTGCAGTTCCATGATGCCTCTTTTTAAAGGTACTATAAACATGATTTGAAACAGGTTCCCATTACTAGGAAAGGTCAAATCTTACAATAGACTCACAAAGTAAGGCTAGCCATTTGTAAATAAGGGTTTATGGAAAACTCATAAAGCACCTAAAGTGCCAGCTTATGTAATGTAACTAATATAATAAACACTCCGAGAGGAGTCTAGGAGTGGAAAAAATAAGTTTCTTATTATAAAAAACTTGAAAGTAATAGCGACTTCAGAAATTTATCAAACTCTATGAGCCAGAAGGATTTGCCACAAAGTCCAAAAATTTAGGAGAATTTAGCTTGGTGAGAGGAGACGTTTTAGCATATTCTGCAAGGTTAATTAATACAAACCTATACTGACAGTGCTCCAACGTTGTGTAAGAGTTATCTGGCACAGTCACTGTTAGATTCACATTACACGTTGCTTACTGGAGAAACTACTGCATGGGTTTAGATTTACAGCCAACTATACTGTCCTGCCAGGGAGACCAAGCAACATGGGAAGAATGGAGAATATCACTCATTTCTGTCACATAGACACCTTTTAAGCAGAGTCAGTGAGGAAGTCTGTCACCAGTGGGTGTTTGGCACCCATTGCTGTTTTCCTGAGCACAGATATTCCAACAACAGGTATAGTCACTCGGTGATGTACAAAATACCTATACAGAGGCACTTCATTCAACACTCCTTCGTTGTGCTATTTTTGGCATGCTCATTCCTAATTTGTGATTAACAAAGATTAGGCTGTTTTCACTTTGTAAGACCTATTTATAGTTCAGGAGGAGATCCTCCCCCTCTGCTCGCGCCTACAGCATATCAATGGCACGATTTTAGTCTTAACATGAGCCTATTATACAGCCATGTTAACTAATTAAAGAAAAAAAAAAGAGCTGATTGTGAAACACAAAAGGTTAACTAAGAGCATAGATACAGAACACTGCACTTATGCAACATGAATTTCAGCTAGAAGAACCAGAGCCTGGCAAGATTTTGTATGATACATTCACAACTAACATGCCTCACTTAAGTGGCCTTTTTGCAATGCATATAGCAGTTCCAAAACTCAGTGAAACCATGTGGGACACGAAGCCTAGAATAAACCTGAACTTGAAATAATAGTAGGACTAAATGGCCCGCTCTTCCTGCTCCTGGACACAATGGGAGTTTTATTACTGAATTCAACTGGAGCAGGAACAAGCCTGAAAATAATTATCTACAATGGAATTTGGCTGGGATATCAGAGTTAAAATGCATTTGTAAATTCACAAGACAGTGACATAGGACAATGCCCTTAGCAAATCTGCTGGGCTGTATTCAAAGTGGCCAATATACAATCTTGATTGAAGATGAAGTTACTAAATACACTGAATGTTGCGACAGCTGTGCTCTCACTGAAGTCAGTAGTTAAAAACAACAACAACAACAAACTTGTGACTCTTCAAACAGTGACAGAAACAGGGGCTCAATCTGCCTTTGTCTATACTGCACTTCCTTAAACAGTATACAATCAAACGGGAGGTGTCTGGGGTCTACCCAGAATTATTGCAATATACAGGTGTCATACCCTGATTGCTGGCAGCAGCACCTTCCAACAGAGCATGGTTGTGCTTGACATAATGCATGGGAACAACAAGAAGAAATATTTGTGGATTAGAGAAGAGGTGTTATACATAGAACCAAGCAAACACAATAGTCCCCCAACTTCTCTGTAACGTAGAAACAAAAAGGTTTACATCTGTATCTTGATATGTGTGACAAAGACATTTGCCACAGGTCCATAAGAAAGATGAATTGTGAACTACTGATATGAGACTAGCAAACTGCTGAGGAATGGTCCTGCTCTCTTTCACTGGCCAAATGCATGTACTAAGGACAGGATCTATATCCTGTAATGTCACCTCTCTAAACCTTTCAGAGAAAGACAGTCATTCACCCCGTTGCAAGAACAGTATCAGAAGAGTTGGGACCAAGTGCCTGGAGATGTTTGTCTCCTTTCATGGACAACTGAAGGAGTCTGCAGCTGAGATGCTAAGCTTTTCCACTGCTCCTGGTGCATGGGAGGCAACCAGATAGCCTGCACAATGCCTGACTGGAAGCTTCTGTCTCCCTTGCATGTTCTTCCAGTTTGCTGCAGCCTTGGGTTCTTAATGGGTAAGCCAAGTGGGAGCAGCTAGAGAGCTTCCTGCTTAGCTCCCTGGCTTTGTTTGCTTTCCCAGCCCTTCTGTCTTTACGCCCACCTGACCACTGCATGCAACTTGTTATGCTTGTCCTACAAACCTGTGCTGCTCCACTGCAATTTCTCTTGCTCCTTACTCCTTCCTCTTGTTGCCTTTCAGTGGATAGGGTCCATTCCCAAAGCTTTGTTTCTTCTGGGGTCAGATAGCCTCTTTTCCTGACATTGCGCCTTAAAGGAATGCAGTGTGCTTGCTGGAATTGTGCTCCCCTGTTGAGGTTCAGGAGAGCACTGCATGGGGACACTGGAGGGCAAAAATCTGGTGGACAGCTCTAAATGTCCTTGACAATCAGCATTTTGGCTCCCTTCAGTCCCCTTCTTCCAACTTCCAGTCCTAGGTGTCCCTTATACATGCCTCTCCATTTGTTCCTCCTATTTTCCCTTGTTCTCTCCACCCATGCCACACTGTCTGCAGTCCTCAACCCAGTTTACGGGTGTCAGGGTCTCCTACTCCTAGGATTCAGCTATGTCAGGGTCTTCTACTTCTGTGATATTTAATACTTTTTAAAAAATCCTATAGCCCAGAAAAGTTAGTATCATGCAAAAGTAAATAATAAAATGGCCATTCTTTTTACCTTTTACCAACCTTTCCCCAACTGGCTCCCTTGCTGTTTTGTCCTCTTAGGAGCTACTGCAGAGATGCAAATCTCACCTAACTTTGATGTCATGAATACAAATGTTGTTTTATTATTAACCTTCCAAATGACTACTATATCACAGCAGATCCTGTTTTTATTTAGTCAAATGGAAGCAATATTTCAGAGGGATTTCTTTTTGTTTTCCAGCTACTCAAATTGCTTTGATATCATTTTGCCTGAATGTGGTCTTGTTTTGAGTGCCTTTTTGATTAGTTGTTCACTTACTTATTATTCTCCTTCACTGCTAATTTCTTCACCTGTACTGTATATTTTCCTATACTCAGTAAAATGTGAAACATGGATAAGAACCATTAAGCATAATCCAATATAATGCAATGCACTTTAAGAAGCAGTTACACTTGTTCATTTGCATTCTTTATTGCTTGTTTTTCTTATAAAGCATTAGGAATCATGTAGATTACCATTTGATCTTATTACTTAAGAGTTCCAACCATTCTCATTTAAGATTAAGTTACTGTTACCACAATAGCTCTTCCACTTCATAGAAGAGAATTCAGCTTGCAGAGAAACAAACTCAGTATAAATGGGTTCTGTTGGATTTCCAAGTCTCTTGCCTAGATTGGAGCAGGATTTTAAGTTGGGAAATGACATATCTGAGCTGTGATCAGTTGTGCTATCTAGGCAAGTCTATTTAAAAGCACTTTCCATTTTAAATATAGCAATAAAATACCAGACTAGCAAACCTTCTTGATAAGGGTAAAAGCAATACATCCAAATCCAATCTAAATTTGACACTGCCTAGAACAAGAATTCACATTGATAAGTCAGGACTCATTTACAGGGCCATAAATGGGTGGGTAGCTATAATTTGGGTATTAAACTTGTAAAATATATTGATGGCATGCAAAGGCTAAATAAATAATTTACTGCAAGAAAATTGGAAATCTTTACACAGTACTTAATTGACCAGCCACTCTCCCCTGTTCTTGATAGCTTCCTATTTTGCATTCTTTTTTATTTTTCGCACGCTGAAATTTCCCCCGTGTATATTTTTCTTCCAACTTCACTGAATGTTCTTAAGTTGCTATATATATGCAAGCAACGTGTTTGCATCTTTGTTTTGTCAGTCAGCTACATGTGTTTTTTTTGACATTTTCATTTTTTTTAAGCATGAGTGAATTAAATGCCTTTTCTGTTCGTGATTCAGCTGATATTGCTCCTAAAACTAAAATAAAATTGTCTCAGCAATCAGCCTAACTTTGTTGGCTAAATCCCCTTTTCAGTGCAAAGCTGATTGAGACATTTTAGAGCATGGTAGGAGCAGTTGGGAACTTTTTACCTAAGCACCGAAAATTTTTCAGGGCCACCTCATTGGTCAGTGTAAGCCAGGATTGTTGCAGTAAGGCCAATGAATTTTGGTTTTAAAGTAGTTCTGCCACCCACAGATATTGAAAAATCTGGTTTGGAGATTCCTAGTAGGTTTTTGATGGGTCCTGCCCTCTGAAGCACTCTATGAAACACAAGCCAGACCTACAAAAATAATAAGATTTTATTTTTAAATCATCATATTTGCTTTTTGTTACCTTTCTCTTCTGAAAACAGACTTCAGGGTACAATTACATCTTTTTTTTTGTACTCTGAAGAACAAAAGTGTACTTTCTACCCCACCCCTACTAACTGCTGTCATTTCTTTGGAGGACCATAGCACAAATGTACACACTCATATTTCTCTGAGGGTCTTGGGTTGACTCTCAATCTCTGTGCTGGAGTAGTGAAAGAACAAAAGTGCGTCTTTCTTTTCCCCATTATGGGTGCTATTGTGTCCCTCTGCAGTGCATTTAGTTGAGTACAAACTAGATAGTTGCATGGCAAATACTATTTTTTATGATTATTATGGGAAGAGGAAGAGCATTTGAATTCAGGTTCCTCCTGTCTTATATTTTGGTTCATTCTTATCTCTCGCACTTCACAGAAACCACTGTGAACAAAGAATTATGATCTAGAACACCAGAGATGGTGCTTCTTCATACGCATGTCTCTTGAGAACTTCCCAGAGAAGCTACAGCTTATGCTAGCAGAAGAGTTTTTTTTTTTTTTTTTGGTAGAGTCTGTACAAGTTTCTCAGGAAGTATAGTGACAGGAGGACTTTGCGGGGGCTTCTCTGTGAAGGTTTTTGACAGGATAAAATACCATAATGAAGCACATGCCCTAACTTATACATTGGACCTAAATCTAGCACTAGAAAAAATGAAGGAGCAGATGAGGACAGAGTTCAGGGAACTGAGGGCAGTCGGAGCGAGAGCTCTATTCCAGCTGCTCTGGGCTGCTGCCATCAGCTTCACTATCGTTACAGGCACTCTGAGACTCCCATCTAATTCCACTTTCCACCTGCCCTCTGCAATAAATTCCTTTAAAAATGGTAGTTATTTTTCCCCCTCAAAATATATCCATTATTTCCTCAGGAATGTCACCCTCTCCACCCAGCTGACCACAGCTGTATGGCCACCAGGAGTCTGGACTCAGCTTCAGGATGAAATACTGGATGAAATACTCGGGAATAGAAATCCCCAGGTTCTTTGGGTAGTGATAGAGTGGAGAGTGAGTGAGGGGCTTTAATAAGGGGCTTTAAGCAGTAGTTGCTGGACCCAGACTGAGATGGAAAAAACCCTCTTGGATGGAGGAGGGAGGGTATAAACTGGGTGAGGGAGCCAAGCCAAAGCGAAAACAAAATGTTCTGCCTTACATGTGTGTAGTGTGCTGCTGCCTGAGGGAGCAAGAGCCTGCTTACAGCCCCGCATGGATTACCCAGGCTTTGTCCAGGTGCACAAAACAAGTCGGGCCACACATCTGCTTACTTCCTCCCTGGGGATTAGAAATTGGAGGGTGGGAAATGAGTAGAGCCTGGGGTCCATTCTCACCAGCCAGCTCAGCTGAGCTAGAGTGTGCATGAAAGGCTTGGGGAAGGAAGGGGGAGGATTATTTCATTTCTGGCTTAGGCCAGAGGTAAATGTCTGCCTGGGGGAACAGGAGAGGAGAGGTGTGTCTTGCAGCTATGGTGCCTCCTGGGGCTTCTTCGGCAGTGGCTGAGTTATGTAGCACACTCCCTTGGGGAGCGCATCTGAAATAACAGCGTCGCCTGTTGCTTATTGGCATTAAAGTTCACTTACTGACATCTTTTACTGCTTAATTCTTCCACTTCTGGCACCTGGGTAACTACTTAGACTCTTTCCAGCTCACTGCACCCAATTCAGAGATCGCATATGCCGAGATCTACGTAAAGTTCACAACTGGTAAGTGTGATTCCAGCGTGGAATAAAAGGGATAAATATAAAAAAGTCTAGAGAGGGTCAAAATTAATATCAGGAACATAATAGGTATGAGCACTCCTCCCGCCAATTTACTTTCAGTAAGTTTATCTCAATGTGTATCTCCCAGGCTCCTTTAAGTAATATAAATTACTTTTTTCATCTGAGGTGTACTTCAGTGAAAGTGGATGCTGACTCAGAGCCAGGAGATACTCACGTATTCCTACCACACTCAAGAAACCTTTGCACAATACTTGTAATATAACGTGGAGATATTATCTCTCCGGTAAATATAAAGGTCACAGGCAAAACAACTTTGTGATGACCTTATGTGAAGCTTTCCATAAATTTAAACCTGTTCTGAACATGAAAAGAACCTAGGTCCTTGAAACACTAAGTACTATTTTGCCAGAATCCAACCCCTACCCTCAATTTCCTTATTTAATCACTGTGAAGCATGTCGCCACCCTGGCTACAACCATAACTAGTCCATAACTCACTTTTTTTTACTAGTTTCTCTACAAGTTTTTCTAGGACATTTCATCCTACCTAGGGGTAGAGAGAAGCTAAGAAATGGCTTTCCTCATCCAACGTGACAATCATTCGGCGATTAAAACATTGGCACTGGCTCAACCTCAAATACACCCTGTGCACAGTATAAGCCCATATATTGGAGATGACTGTCTTTTTTTTTCTGTCCTTGACTGGAAGTCCCAGACTCCTGGCTAGTTATTTACCATCCAGAAGGCTGCTGTCAGATTGCTTTACATAGCCCACTACTTTGATCCCATCTCTCCAATCTTCATTTTCAGTGTTCACTTCCATTCCCATCCCTTTCTGACACTTCCAGCTCCCACTTCCAGTCCGTGTCCCTTCCCCGCAAGTATTTTGTGCTTTCTCACCTATTTTCCTTCATATACAGAAAGCACATCCCTAAGCCCTCACTGAACTACCTTGCTATCTGTGGTCAAGCAAGACCTGCTTTGCCATGTGGTCCCCAGGAAGGCAAGTAGCAGTTTGGCTGCTGTTGTGTCATTGTTCGTGACGCTGGTACAGATGCCCGTGCTCCCCCATTTGTGTGCATCCATCTATTGCCTGCTGTCTTATAAGAAAGAATAAGTGTTTGTATTTGTTTACTTATTCATTTTACTGTTCATTCAGCTTCTAGCACCATGAGACTGCCCCAATTGCTCTAGCTGTGCAAAACAAGATAGTAGTGGAGTCTTCCTCAGGAGCCAAAGCTGCTTCCGCAAGGTTTGAAATTGCATTCCAACCCCTGGGTCCTCTCCTTCCTAACCCTCCCATGCCACTGAACCACTGCGCAGCTGCTGGGAAGGAGAGGGAGGGAGAGGGGTCTATACAAAGTTCCTCAGTAAGGCAGGGGAGAGGAGAAGAACCAGCTCTGTGTATTTAGTTACAGTTAATTATAAGTTTATGACCTTATGATGCAATTGTTGTATCCCTTGCTCAATATACTTTTCAGGCACAGCATGCTCAATATACAGAGGGGGTGTATTTTATGACCGTAGTGTTTGCTTGAGCTATGCAGATAAGGGAGCTGTAGAGCTCTCTCCGTACTAGAAGAAGGGGAGCCATTTTAGCAGTGAAGTGTTGCTGGGGGCTGCGTGTCTCTGCCAAAAGAGCTTATGAAGTGCAGGCATCAGCCACGCTGACCTGTCGTCCTCTGCTCTCTCTGTCAGCACGGGTTGAATTTTCTGCTTGCACTTCTAGAGATGAGTAAAGCTAAGCAAGACTGTCAGTGTCTTTAGTGTGTAGAGGAAACAAGAATGGGGCTTTTTAAGAGAGAGGGCTTATCTTTGGAATTTGACATTTGTTTCACCCAAAGATTTCCAAATGCCGCATGATTTTTTTTTTTAACACAGTTCATAAATATTATGCCCATTTTATGGATAAGTTAACTGATTCACAAAGTCAGTAAGAATTTACCCTAGTAAATAACAGAGAGTCATTTGCAGGTCTATGAATAGATTCAAAGACCCTTGAAACCTTAATCCACTTGATCCCACTTAATGCTTTCAAGATGCATTAACAGGACAAAAAGAAGTTTAATCAAAGAGCATCAAACTCAATTTAGGCACAATAACCCTTCTGCTTACAAGACTAGCCACATAAAGAAAAATAAGGAAGCATTAGCTTGTATTTCCCTGGAAAATAAGTAAGCAGGAATGTATGCCACATCCTGGCTGGCATTTTAATCTCATCAAAGTGGAGCTTTAAAAAATGGCTGTTCTTTCCCTACTGTGCTTTCCGAGATGCACAGCACAAATGTGCTCTGAACACAGCAGAACTAATTGAACAATCACAGCAAAGGAGGTCAAAACCCAACAAACAGTGTAGCATCTAAAATGACTCTGGAGGATTTTAACAGATGGACACTTGTAAATCTAACAGGATTTCCTACTGGTGAGAATGCCTTAGGTAAAATTCAGAATGTCTCATTAAATTGTCAGCCAGCTATGAGGCATTGCTCATGTGAATATGAACAGCTCTGCAGCTTTACTGTAAATGCACAGAGCCATCTATTAACGTAGGCCTGCAAAGCAACGTTTGGATCTGAGTTCAGCTAGAAAGCCCTTTCAAAATTGAAGGAGGATCAGATGCAATGTTTCTGGCTGGTATCCATTAGAGATGCAGAAGGGAAATTAAGCCAGGGTCAGGCTTTGTCTCTCTTCGTTCTCAAAGTTGTAAGGTTTTGCTTGCAAATTTGCAGGTCAGCTTGGTTTAGATTTCTCTAATCCCTAAGCGAATTGCTTTTCTACTCAATTTTGTTACTGCTTCCTTGTAACCTTAAATGTTCATAGGCTGTTTATCAAACGCATCAACAGACTGGATGCAGGTAAAACAGTGCTCAGTGTCTCCCAGTTCAGATGCCCTTGTGCCAAGAATTTGAACGTGGACTAATACAATACAAGGACACTGTGGTTGCTCATTTTCATTTTTACATGTTCGTTTTCCATAGTAAAACGAGCAATTAGTCTGTTTCTCCTCAGTGCCGTGTGTGCTCCTGTGCCTCATGCAGTCACCCTAGTGCGTATGGGAGCCTGGGGTTCAGATCCGCATTCTTGTACAGTCCCACTTTCTGGGCAAGAAATAGTCTCTGCTGGGTTTATTGGCATTTCTCACAGTATCTGAGTTCAAAGAAAATGATTACAAGTTAAGACAGAGCTCTGTTCTTTAAAGCACCACAGCATATAGATCTGTTGAGTGATATATAACATGGAACAACTTCCAACTGAGGAAAGCTTAACACAGCCCCAGCTCGCTTGCTGATAGCTGCTCGGCTCCTAGAATTACTGCTTACAAACCATAAAGGTCCCAGCTTGAGTTTCGGAGGGGGGTGAGGGGTGCAATGTGTGCTGCGCACACCACAAGCACAGCCGCAGGGTGGGTTAGCCGCCAGCTCCCTAACCTCAGCCAAAAAATCCGTCTTGCTGCCTGGCAGTGGCAGCAACGTGACCTCAAGTCCAGAAAGCATCGCGTGAAACCGCCGGGTTCAGCCCGGGGAGTATTCGCGCGCGCCAAATTGACGGGCTCGGCATCTGATAAAACTGCCCTTCATTTGTGCGATGCTTCTGGCAAGGAAACAGCCCTGTAAACACAACCAGATCCTTCCCCTCCTTGCAGAAAAGCAGGCACCTTGGAGGGAGGAAGCACAGCGCGTTTTTATCAGAGCCATAAATTCTCCACGAGATTTCAGAGCAGGCGCAGAGGGGCAAATTTCATGATCAAGCTAAGAGATCTGAGGCAGGACAAGCTAACTAGGAGAGGGAAGAACACACGCAGCGTATCCCACAAACCAGAAGATACACTTCTGCTGGGAGCTGTTTGCACGGCTATGAGTAGGGAGACAGTGCCAGGATGGGACACACTGATCCTCTGCTTATCACCCAGATCCTGCAGCAGAGAATAGGATCCACCATCCCCAGGCTGGGACGGTGGAGATGGTGCTGCCATCCCCCTCAGCATTTGACCAGAGAGCCCTGACCCCCTAACTCTGCTCACCTGCTCCCATGTGAGCAAATTAAAAAAAATCTTTTGTTAAAGACAGAAGAGGTTATTATTTCAGGTTTAAATTTCCAACTTTTTTTTTTTCCAATTTTTCCCAACTTAACTTCCCACCTCAGGTTGATTTGTGTCATCATCAAGCATTCATTAGAACATTAGTGATTTATCAGAAACTCCATAAGTTCAGACGAACCCATCACACACACATCTTTTACCTTTCTGCACTCTCCTCCTTTCTTCACATTTAACACTATTTTTACAGGTTCCTAAACAAAGCCTGAAGGACAGAAGAAGGAAAATTGTTAGAGTATTAATGATAGAAGATCTATGAAGCTTTCAAAACAAGAAGACCCTGAAAGTAGGCATAAACATGGAGTTCCTATATTCACTTCTCTATGCACAATTAGTGTTGAAAGTTCTACAGCAAAAAAACATGAACATTTTCATCTCTTGCTTTGGAGGAATCCTGGTTGCTGTTAGGAGGTTGCAATGGCAGAGCAAAACAGAATCAGGCCTAAATCTGTGCAATGGGAGAAACCTCTTCCACACTACCAGAGCTGCAGTTATACCCTGCTGTCCTGTACAGCTGTCCTCATAATGCTAGGCAGGCACTTAAGAAATGGGTCCCATGGTTTGGCATCCAGAATATTTGTGAGACATGACTTTCTTCTACAAATCTTTATCACACCCTGTTGTGACACATTTATTCACATAACTGCTATTTTTTTCTTATTATAATGTCTACTAGTGTGCATAGTGGAGAATTCAGACTTACTGACCTGTAATTCCCATGATCACTTTTTTGATATCACATTTGCTTCATTATATTCATCTGGCATTAAGGCATATTTGATCAGTAAGTTACCCGTAGGACGATTAATAAAGCAATTTCATACTTAAGTTCATCTAGAACTCTTGGGTGAATATTAGCTGACCCTGGCAATGCCTTACACCTCAGTTTATTGACTAGCCCTAAAGCTGGTATTATTACCACTAAAATTTAAAGATGCTTGGGTTCATCTGTTTTAAAGAACAGCTCTATTGTCCTTGCTGTCTTTAGCAAGCACAAATGCAGAGGATTCATTCGGATTTTCAGTGATAGTTTTATGTTTCTTAACTGTTCTTTTTATATTTGGTTGGGTATTTGCCATCCAGGTCTCTGGCAGACATTCTGTTTCCAATGAGTTTGTTATTATTAGTTTTTATTGCTTTAGCATATAATATGAATCCAGATTTGAACTTTTCCCAAATTTTAGAGGTTCAGATTTGGACTATTAAAAAAATACGATCAAGATGTGGGACTCGAGGCATGGTCTTGAGCCTAAGGTGACCTATGGATATGCCTGTGCCTGGCAAGGTGACTCAGTAAAATGTCATGGGAGATTTCCAGGTAGCATACCTTTTCAGCTCATTTATTTTGCATGAGACTACTCACAAGACATGTAATACACTGTTGATGCTCTGCAAATGAAAGACCTGGAACAGGGTTATTTTCTCTTTGTGTATGAACACCACAAGAATGTGTTTAAAAAAATAGAGTGCAATGTATTCTGGAAGCTCTTTAATGCTGCAGGTCATGCAGGAGAAGAAAAGGACCATCCTCTGAGACACAGAAAGCTGTAGGTACTGCTTGCCAGTGTGCCTCTTCATTGCAGTTCCATTGGCCACAAGGGCCAACATCGTCTCATCTATGGCGTGTTGGACATTCACTCTGCTGTGTTTTGAGCCACCACCGGTTGCTCCAACCAATTCCTGTGCAGACTACCAACCACATAGCCTGAGAGAGTGTAATGCCCTTGTTAATTAAACCTTCTTGAGACACACAGATTATTACTGAACTGTGGTGACACAGTTTTCACTCATCTTGCAGGCTTAGAGCTACCGGGAGTATACTGCCTAGTGTGCTCTGCAGAGAGATGGAGGAACACAGCTGACTGACTGAGAGCAAGCTCTCTTTTTGTATCCTGCAGGCTGCTAACAGCAACAAACAACCTCTCAGAGAAGTTCCCATCTGAACTGTTTGCCATCTTCTCCTTTGTGTTAGTATATCCCATTCTTTCGCTACGTATCAGCCCACATTGAACCCCATATTCTGTCACTAGAGCAAGACACGTAGGTGACAAAAGATGTTAAAATGACTGCTCTGGATCTGGGATACATCACAGTGCTGCTTTCTGTTGCACCATTTCACACGGGGCATACAAGAAAGGAGAAATTATATGTGTCTCTAGGAAGCAGGCTTAACAAAATAAAAGGGGTAGGGAGGGTTGAATTTTGATGAACTGTTTTTTCCTTCCTAACCACACATTTCAGATGTGTAAACAGGAAATAAACTGAACAACAAATTCTCACTGTGTGATTTTTCCCTTACTTGTACTATTATTAATTGACAGAAAGATAAGAAAGAAAAAGTGAAGAAAGGAAGGAAGAGAGAAACTAGGCCAAGCGGCTTACCTGGGGAGGGATATTGCTGTTTTTCAACTTCTGCTTGTATTTTATATTTTTTTCCCTGTAAACTAATGGCTTAACTTTAAGTACAGCAGTACAAAACACCCGATTTACTCTGCACATGAAATACAGCAAAAAACCCTCCTATGTAAAGAAGAAAAGCTTTCTGTAATTGAACTCCCACCAAGAAGCAAGTGGAGAGCAGATGGAAAAATACAGCTCTTGATATTATTCACTTGGTATGTCAAAATTGTAAAAGATTATTCAGACAGTTAAAGAACGACAGAGGGTTTTTTTTTTCTTTTTTTTTTCTTTTTTATTTATAGGAAAAAATCCACAATCTTTTGGTGGAAAAGATTCATGTGAAAACCCTGAACAAATCTATTGAACTCTTCAGCGATTATCTTTTTGGTAATTTGTTAAAAACAGAAAATGATTTAGGAGAAACAGACAATATTTTGAAGCAAAAATACAAGCAATATTTTGAAGCAAAAGTGTTGAAGGAGAATACATGGATTTTTCTGAGGAAGAGGGTGGGAGAGGGGTATCAAAAATCACATGCACCTGAGTGCACACAACTATTTGCATTGCAAATCACATGCAAATATTAAAAGACATAATACTCCAAAAGTTTTTCTTGCCTTTGTCTTTGTCTTTCTCTTTCCTTTCCTCCTATGCAAGTTGTGTTTTGCTGTTCTCTTTGCTCATGCAATGCTTTGCCAGGAAGACAAGAAAGAATTCAGGGCCTATTTCTAACATGAAAGCAATTGCAAGGGATGCAATCATATTCACAAAGCAGAACCATCTCCTTGGCCCTCCCTGGTTAGGTGAGCATTCTCCTAGAGGGGGCTAATCCGTGCAGAGCAAAAAGCCAAGAGCAGTGCTAGGCATCCTGAACTCCCCCGCCTCCGTGTGTATCAAGTATGCAGAGAAAACGTCAGAGCAGTGGGGAGAGGAATCTCCCTGCTGCACTTCTCAGTAGGGAAACAGTTCCAGTTGCTGCTGCTACCACGTATGTTAAGTAGGTCCTACAAGGTGACAGCATATCTTTTTTTTTTTTTCTTTTCTTTCTTTCTTTCTTTTTTTTCTCTCCCAGGTATTCCAGGAATTATCAAATCTCATTGAACTGGCTGTGCTGGCGAAATGTCCCTCTGTGGCAGCCATAAAGCCCACAGTGGAAATTCATAACTAATTTGGGAGTCCCTCTGTGCTTGTAATAATCCTTCCAGATGGTACTAGTGGAAGAAGATCTGAGATTACCTTGCTCTGTAGGCCAGGCTAGCCCTCTAATTTAATCCAGGAGAAAATAAAATGCAGAAAGACCATGTTGATTTCACTAGTTTTAGGGCCCTGCATTAATGGCAATCAGCTAGGTCCCAGGACTGGGAACCAGTGCATAATCATAAAAGATACTAAGTCATAAAATAAGTCACTAACTATATCAAATTAAATATTAGTAAAAGGCTGCTGGAGAACTTTAAATCCTCTCTGTGCATTCAGTCCCCTGTCTTCACTCTCAAAATAGATGGTATTATAATGCCTAATATTTAGGACCTGATCATGCCCAATAAAGCCAGAAAGGACAGCCAACACCCTGCTGATCCCTTTTCCTCAAGAACCTAGCAGTTATGACTTTCCTCTGAGATATGAGAGACCTGGGATCAAAAATCATTCTTCTGCGTCATGGGACATGTACTCATATCCTCTTTGAAAAGCCCTATTGCCCCAGGCTATGAAGAACATTAGATTCAATCACTTCTACCGAAGCTGTTCTACTATGCATAGGATAGTTAAATATTCATGGCAAGAAAGACGAAGGAAGGCAAAAGAAAGGATGGCCTATGGTCATGGCCATCAAAGGTATTAGCTTCCCTTGCGCCACCTGCTCCTCACAATGTCAGCAAGCTGTCCTCTTCCTGAGGTCCTTTTCTGGCCCCTGATATTTAATAATAACTCTGGCTAGGATTTCCAAAGGGGCTCTCAAAGAGCAGAGTGGGAAGTGCGGGATGTGGTGCAAACGAATACAAAATGGGAAAGCAGTAGGGTAGGAAGATTCCTCAAGTGCTCCAACTGCTTTATATTTCTGTTGGGTGCAATCCTAGCAAAACTGCTTCCCTACCCCATGTACTCTGCCAGTGGCCTCAGCACTTACTTGTACAAAAGAGACCAAAGTTCCACATTTCACTAATGTTTACTCTAATATTTAATTCAGAGACAAAACAAATCAACTGCAACGGGAGAAAGAGAGTCCCATCCCAGAGTCCTGCACAAGTAGATGGACAGAGCATGCTCTTGTATGATAGGTATTTGGATCCCCTTAGGCTTGAGGCTGCAAAAGCACCTCATTCAGCAGTGGCACCTAAGACATCTTGCAGAACCAGCTGCAATTCCCCACTAGCCTGAAAACAAATGCATTTTCAGTAATTATACATGTGTTTACTGCTTCCAAAGGAAAAATAAATAAAACAATTAATGTAATCTACAAAAACAAAGCGACTAGTTCACATTAGGAATGAATCACTTGCCAAAAAGTATTTTCTGAAGTGCTCTGTTTTTTAGGAGTGTGGAAATGTCAGAAATAAAGAAGTAAACAACAAACCTTCTTTATTTAAAAAGATGAAACGTTACTTAAAGTAATTAGAATAAAAAATTCTTCCAAATAAGACCATAATTTCTACTCAGGATGATTTTGGCTCAAGAGATTTTAAAGTCCCTGAAGATAGTAGAATATATAGCATATCCAAACTGCATGGGCTACGCACGTGCATCTATAATAGCTATTGCACACAGTGCATGTATAGAATCTCATACACTTTAATCCTGAGTCAAGGGAAATATTCTCTTTGACTTCAGTGGGAACCAGAGAGGCCCTTAAGGAATAGAAGAGCATTCCATAACTGAAACAAAGGTTAGTTTAGATGTGAATCACAATGCTGCCATTGAGTTTATGCTCAGTTAAACCTATTAAACAATGTAAGACGAGCAAAAATTTTTAATTTCCATACTGCTGATTTTGCAGACTTCAGAAACCCTGAGTACGAAATAAATAACTTGCTCTTAATAAATGCCTGATTTCAGTATGGATAATATATTTAAATAGAGAAAGATATAAATGATATATTTTTATTGCATTTCTTGTTACCTTTTTTATACAGATTCAGATAAACACAAATATTTAAAATTACAGGGAATTGTCTAAAAAATTTGTCTGCTCATAGCAAGAGACACTTTGGGAGGACTATGCTATTAGGCTAAGTTGTGAAGATTAAGCAGGGTATATTTCTTGAATGATTGGCCAGGCTATATCATAGAAATGCAATGATTAAATTGGATAGAGGAAAAGACTGGAATTCACTACACAGAAATTTAAGTAGTATTCCTCTACTTCTTCATCAAATAGATTTCATGTGTCAATATACAATACTCATTCCTAAAGAGAGTACTCTGAAAAGACAAGCTTATTCTAAATTACTCTTAGTACTTGAAAAGTGTGTAATTCTTGGACTTTAAAATATAAAAATTAAATTAACACTTCCTAGAACCAATGTTTTGGGAATTTAAAAGATAAAATCTTCATATTGTGAGACAGAATATGCAACAACTTATTTAGATGACATATTGGAGAATCATAGCGAAATTGATGATTATGAAATTATTTGCTTTTCTGCTGGCTAATTTTCCAGTATTATTCATCTTTATGAAATGGTCCTTATGCTCGGCAGCTAAAGCTGCAGTCGTTTTCCATACAGCTGCTCACATTTGTGAAGTCTTCACCTCTCGTTTTCTACCGGACTGAGATGATGACACTTTTCGCTGTTTAATATTAGTTCCACATACAAAAATGAACACATAATAGGATACACAGAAGCTTCCAGACTTTTCTAATTCCTTCTGTCAACTGTATTTTGCCGGTTTTCTCCTTTTTATTTCCCTTTCCTTATGGTTTTCTTTCTGAGTCTGATTTTTCTTGCCATACCACAGAGGATTGAGAGACAGACAAAGACACATTTTATACCTGCAGACAAATCAACTATGTGTAGAGCTGAATCTGTCACCACCTACAATTATCTCATCCCAAAGTCCTTTATTTGCAACATTCCCTGTCAATATAGAGATGCAAAATTGGTGAACGGGATCTAAGGAAGCATTTCATAAACTGTCCAAAATATCAGGAATGCAGCTATTATTTGGAGCCTGTAAAATGCATAAAAGTATAGTATGATGTCCTACTGAAGATCTTTCTTGCTTAAAATGGAGGTGCAGCATTTGCACAAGTTTCTATGCATCTTTGTTCTGAACTTCTGTTTTCTAGTGGTCATGTATTCCTTGAAGATCTATTAGATCTCCCTCAGTTTTAGGGTTTGTTCTTTTTGACTTTGCCTTGCTAGAAGAAATGAGTCATATCTGACAATCAGAGCTGGCAATGGCTGCAGTTGCAACAGTTCTGCTGCCTCTGTCGGTGACAGAGAGAGATTCGAACTTCATGAGTACACAAAATCCAGCCATGTGACCCTGGACACCACAGGCTTGTTCCATATAGGTCAAAGAGCTCTTGGGGAAGCTGTGACTTTCAGAGCTTTGAAACTGAACTTCTTTCTGAGGTCAGGACATACCAATCCCCTGAGTTGGAGATGTGATGTGGCCCAGGATATGAGCTGAGCAGTTCCCTGCCATTATGTAGAAACTGAGCTGGTGATCAGTATCTCATCCTGCACGACATGTTATTTCTGAAAAAGTTAATGTGCAAAGAGTTAAGATAAAAATCAAAACTGATAAACAGCCAGGCGAAAATACGCAGTGCTTTGAATGCACTTCTAGGATTTGGGATTTGAGTTATACTGAAAATGAGAGAGAAGGCAGGGAAGAACAGAGACAGGGAGGGAGCAAAGCATCTTTGTAAGCCTACAGGAATAAAAGTCCACTGAGATTTCAAAATCTTAATTTTCAGTGTGACTTCATTATCTTTTTTACACTTCAATGACATACACAAATGTATACACAAAATACATATGCATGGACCACCTATACTCAATCTGGTTATCTGGATTAGTACTGTACTCCATTTGGGTAAAGGTTTAGGTATTTGGGAAATAGTTGTTGCTTTTATTTCAGATACAATTCCAGGATTATTGATACCTGTGTATATCAAAATAATAAGTTAAATTAAACTTTAAGACCTAGCATGTCTCAATGTGATTTTCCATTGCAAATCCCATGGAATTCATGTTAAATCCCTGCCTTCTTATTAGGAGAGCTTGAAATACTCAGTATAGAAGAATTTGTTTTGTGGTTTAAAGCAACATATCTATATTGAATTTGGAATCATCAGCTTTCAAAATAAGTTGGTAAACTTCTAATTAAACAAATGACAAAAAATCTGCAAGAGTGTCTCTGGAGAAAAGCTCAATAAGACTGTAAGCTGCATATGTTCTTTTATTAGTAGTGACTAATTTTTTTGGAATGGCCAAGGATCAGATTTGTTGGAAGTAAACTCATAATAGATATAACCTCATTAAACAAGTTTGTATACAAAGAACATGCTGCTTTAGCTGTTGCTTCCTTAAGTTCATTTGGTTTTCCATCTGCTTTTTATCTGATCAGCAAGTAGAATACAGAATAGCTGTAAGAAGGCATGTAGCAAAAGTTCCTCCATTCCTTTGAAAAGACTCAGCAAATACAGCCAAATGCTGAGAGTTCACTTTACAAGTTTTTGTCATTCTACATCATTGCTTTAAAAATCATTAGTTTCAAATTTTTACTTGTCTTGCCCACTCTTTCTTCCTAAATTGCTTTTCTGAACTGAGAGAAAAAGCTCTGAACGGTTTCATCTTGATCACAACAAAAATCAAATTTGAGTCTAAGTGATGGTGGTTTCCAGTAGGTCCCTATCATTTATATCTCCCATTCCTTAAAAAAAAAAAAAAAGAAAAAGAAAAAATGGTTTGCAGAGATCTTTGAATGCCACTTTTATGTACAGGTGGTCCTGTTTAGTAAAAGCAAAACAAGACCAAAGAAATTTTGTTGACACCATGTGTCAAGAAACTCAGACACATCCTCATATATTTCCTACTATAGTGGCCCTATTAATCCTACCTTAATGGCCATGTCCATATTGATGCTTCTCCAGGTAGGATTAACAAGAATTTCTTTCCGTGTGCCATTTAAAGCAAGTTCTTTTCATACCCTTTTGGAGACAGAGATGGGAAAGCGTAAGACCAATCACGACTGTCACCTTGCCCGGGGCGCTAGCCTGTGATCTATCTTCCAGCTAAATTCAGCTCTCGCTGCAATCAAAAAGAGGAGTCCTGTGGCACTGAGTGCTCACACGGTCAGACAGGAGAAAACGTCCCCCTTACTCCTGCGTTAGACCATGGCATCCTTTCTCTGTTTCTTTTCTTTTGAGCTTAGCTCCAGCGCTTTTCATTCATGCACTTCTCAAGCCTAAAAGTTTCAATATTTTCACTAAGCCCACAGGAAAGTCCATGGTTAAGGGCAGCACCTCTGTTCTTATCTTGCTGCTGGTGCATGTATTCATAAGAACAGGGTCAGGTACGCAACTCGTTGTCTGTCATCCCAAGTTTCAGAAAGGACAGGGATTGTTCTCAGGGGCTGATGCATGGAGATGGGCAGATGACAGTTTTAGCATCTAATAAAACCAGTGTCATTAGCCACCTGAAGGAAAGTGGAAAATGGAAGGAATGAGGAAAATGAAGGAAATGAAATGCATGAAAATATCTACCAGAATATCGACCATAACAAAAATATTCCATAAGATGAAATCCAGCATGTTCCGCCATCTGAGATGACATCACTTGCAACTTGGCATTGATCTCTTACACAGAAGGGTTAACCCTAAAGAATAAGAAAGAGAAAGTCTAAACATCAGAGCGTTACCAAGTGTGATAATTCTTTACATTGTTCTAATCTAGCCCAACCTATGTGCTTAGACTTTATATACAAAGCTGGCTGATTTCCTACATACTTAAAAATGAATTTGTGCTGCCAGGCATTTATTTTTTTCTCAGGTGAAGCAGATTAGATTTTGAACAGGAAACTTGTGTCCAGTGACAGCAGATATAGTTCTCTGTGGTAACAAACTCTAATGATTCTTGCTGCTGCAAGCGCCATAGAAACAGAAATGCCGCTTATACCGCTCTCCCATGTCTGTAATGAAATATTACCACTTGAGGGGATTTACAGAGTCTCCTGCAAAGGCCTTGATCCTGCAAGGTGCTGAACACCCCTAGTGAGGTGCTGTAACCTTGGTCCCCAAGGTCTTCAGATGTGTCACGTCCATTAGCTTTCAAAACCAATGGGAGCCTTGATGTGAAAAAGATTTCTGAGGATGTGAGCCCTGTGCGTTTGCTAATCCTTGCTGAAAGGGCTAAGGGTTTAGGACTTAACTCCTTTCCTGCAGTTGGTGTCTGGGACTTTTGCTCTTTAAATGGTTAACAAGTCTGGGACCTTCATAAGGCTACTTAGTATTTATTTGAGGTTAGACTGGGTCACAGAAGGCAGCCACTGATGCAACACAGACAGATGTCAACCCACCCTGAAGCCTGTAGGCTTAACCTTCCTCGTTCTTACTATCCTCGTGTCCTTGATTCAATCATGTCCATTCAGGTGGCTGAGGATCCTTCTTTACTTACACTTCCTACTTAATGCTGAAAGTAGCAGACACTGCCCAGAGCAAGTAGCCAGATGCCTGCCTACAACTTAAATAAAATTTGGTATTTTTTGAGATCCAGAAAGGAATTTTATTTATTACAGAGAAAGCAGACTGGGGCAATAATAATCAAAGTAATATTTACCCCTTAATAACTACCTATTTTTGTACTGGTGCTAGAGGTTAATAGCACCGTTATTTACTCCTCTGCCAAAAAGTACTGAAGGATGTGAAATGCAGCAGTCAATAAAGCTGAGCTGTCAGATAAATAACATTCATATTACTCTCTGACAAATTCTTTTGCTATGCAGAGATATAAATAACACTAAGAAAGCAGTTCCTACATTACAAGTTTACTGATGTGTAAAATGTAATTTTAAAAAGAACCCAAAGCACCAGAAGCGTGACTCGCTGTAACATGACATATAGAAGGAGATATATGGCATATCTAACACCTGTAAAGAGAAGAAACTGGGAGAGTGAGACATCTCTGTAAAGATGGGTTGCATCACTAAAGTACGAAGAAAGGCCAGAAAAAGCAGCAGCTCCCATGCAGAGCAGTGACGATATCTTCATTCACTGCACAAAGCTTGCAATAATAATTATAACATTTCCGATTTCCCAGGCCTCAGGGGAATGGAGTGGCCAAGGAACAGACTGTCTTTCTCCATAGCAAAATTGCATTTATCTTTAGAAAAGGGTGGGTATTGCGAGTGTCTGTTACAAAAAGGCAGATTTACCTCAGAGGGTTTTCTTGCCTGGAACAGACGTAACTGCGTCTCCCCAGTGGTGAACAGCAGCCAAGAGGGATGCAACTGGGCTCTCGCTGCCCAGTTAAGTGTCTGACCTTAGAATAGCACTGCCTGCTCAGTCACTCACAAGTGAAAAAAGAGAGAGCTGTTTATATACATGCATTGGGTTTTTGAGTGACCTCAAAATGAAGAGAGATGTAGATAGACAGACAGACATATAGATGGATGAAGTGAAAGTGAGGAGAGCAAGAAAAAAAATGTGGGAAGAGTCTTCTGTGTTCTCCACCTGCGTCCCTTTGCAGTGCATGTGGTGGAGAATGAAGTAGCTGGTTTATCCAGGGGAAATATTGAGCTTCATGTAACACAGATGATTACCATTGCGTTTATATCGTGCCAACGGCCCTGCCTCCTGCACACCTGGACCCGTTGCCACCTTCATGAGTGACAGTTGAGCACATAGAGCCAGTTTTGTGGCCATGCTCCAAGTGTTGAACAACTCAACCCTTTGGATGATTGCTTCCTATAGTTTTGTTTTAGCATCTGTAGAAGAGTTAAGTCCCCATATAGACTGAGGGGAGCATTAACAGGAGCTCACACCTTGCTGATTGCTACATGCTTGGCTTTGTGCTGTTAAAGAGTTCCCTCATCCTGCCCTCTTGACAGCCACATTCCTTATCAATATTTAAAAATCATGAAGCTTTCAAGTCCACGCATATCTAATTTGGGAAAATATCAGTCACCCACCAAAAGTCTCTTCCCTGCTTGGTGCTCTTCCCTTTCTGGGGAAAGGGGAGAATGAAGAACCAAGAGCAAAAGGAAAGATGATCTACTGACCTTACAGCTGGACGGGCATTCCTGAAGAGCCCATTCATTTTATGAGAGATCTCAAAGATAATTGGAAGTTATTATTACCAATATTTTGAAATGTCTTGGAAATCTTATGCTAATGTTTTAAGGTTTATGATAGCAGAACAATTGTAGATAAGTCCTCTTGCTTAATTCCAAATTATCATCCCCAGAGCTTTAACAAGCGCACTGAGAAATACGAACAGAAATGCGATTTCTAATAGATCAGAAATGTCTTTGTCTAACTAAGAGCACTTGCAGCCCAAACGGGAGGAGATAGAGGGCTTAAACCTTACAGGTGTGGTGACAAAAATAAGCAAGCATACTGATAGTTTGAACTAAATATATAAGCAATATGTTTCAATCAGATCTTGACACTGTGAAATTATTTAAATGTGTGTGGAAAAATGTCCCCTCATATTTTTTCCCTATAGATGGTAAAAGCATTTTTGTAATCAAATCTGCTTTTTACTTTGTCTTCTTCCAAAAATAAAGATATTACTCAATATTAATTAAGGATATGTGGGAAAGTAGTTCTGCAGCAGAGAAGTAAGATCTCTCTAATTTCTTTTAAAATGTACTTCAGATATGGTAGCTGCCATAATCAGAAGGATAAATTTTACAAACATTATGAACGTATCCATTTGGGAAGTCAAAACAAATATGATGTAGACCCAGCTTTTGTCATAGATAAATAGTTCTTTTTGTTGCAAGCCCTGGAGTATTTAGAACAACCCAGCAAAGTCCAATGAAGTGTCAACTCAAGCCAGGAGCATTATTATTTATTGTCAGTTAGGACCTTCATTGCTTACAGACATCACTGGAATATTACTGGTGATTGATACTGATGGCAACGATGATTACTCTTGCAATAAGCTTAATTAAAATAATAAAGTACTGTTGTACAGAACTTGGTTGTTGCCCAGGCAGGATAATGTATAAGTAGCACAAGGAAGTCATCAGCTTAGAGAGTGCTCATATTTCAAGTGGGACTTAGCTAGGGAAGCAAAGAGGCATTGTGTGTCATTTCACCGCTATTCCTGCTCCCTCTCCTACGTGCATGCATATACAAATAACTGCTGGAGGAGACAGTGTACCAATTGCCTCTTAGATATTAATCCTGACTATCTACTTTAATGAAGTGTATGTTGGCCACAGTGGTGGTAGTACTGCTGTTTTTATGAGATGCTGCATGTCTCTGAGATTATTTGTTTTTGTCATTTTGCTTCAGGGAGCCCTTCTCCGACAGTTCAGTTCTGACAGCTTAAGTGATCTTCGTCTGCCACAGTGAGTGACCCGTGCAGGCAGAGGTTATACGGGACCTGGAGGGAGGAGAGTCTTTCCTGACCTCTCAATCTAGGTAGACTATGCCAGAAAAAGAAAAAAGCACGATGGTGTAACATCACCTCATTATTCTTGCGTAGTCAACTTTCGCTATTAGCTGTGCATTTAGAAGCTCGGAATGGGCATGAACTCTGAACCATCCAAGCTGGCTCGGCTGGTCTCAAACCTGGGTCTCCAACAGTACGGGGATCAGCTATAGAGATCACAGGCAGCTCCAATCTCAGAAACACATTTATAAAGGAAAATATCCCCTCCAAATTCTAGGCTTTTGGATTGGCTTAATTAAAACAGTAAGCCATATAAACATTTAAGGGGATGTTTTAATATTAAAGTTTTCTTACAAGTAGAATTGTACTTCTGGTTGGTATGACTTTGCCATTCAAGGTGAAGCAGGGATCGTTTAAAATCATCTAGACAATCAAATGTCTGTCTCATTAGATAAGACATGGGTGCTAACTTAGGAGGACATTCCAGAAGAGTCCAGGAAAAAGCCTTTTTCCAGCCAGTAAAATGCAACTCTGCTATCAAATTAGGAACTAACTCTGCCATTGAGGCAGCCTAATTTTGGATATTCTGTCACTTGTCCATCCCTTTTTCTAAGGTCAAGACTAATGATTTTTAATGATATTTTGTCTGGAAGCATGCACCTTGTTCCCTTGCCTCTTTATACTTATGAAACCTGCCAAGTGTTTGTTTTTACTTTTTTTTCTTCCCTTCTTTCCACTTACTTCATTTCACTGAGCACTTCCCCTTGTACTTGCATGTAAGTTTTGAATATAACCTTCTTCTTGAATGAGAAAATACTGTAAAGCTAAGCAGTATTTTGTATAAATTACACTCTCTGCAATCGGGAAGGAGATGAGACAGGTGATGTCCAGATGAAGGAGAAAGGGCATGACTTAGGCACTTCTGTGAGTAGCACAGAGCTGCAAGGACTGCTCAGGCACAGTGGAGAACACATCCAGCACCAGCACAGACCCAGTAATCCTGGCCAGCATCCTTCTGGTACTACAACTTATGCCAGCAGATGATCTTACCCAAAGAGTTTTCTTTTTCTTCTTCTTCTTTTTTTTTTTTTCATTAGTTAACCCTAGGTCCTGCCTCAGTTAGGAGGGTGGGAACTACAAGGAAGATATGCAATCGATGAATAGTGATGGTTGTAAAACTGGTTTCACATGAGATGGTATCAGGGTTCAGATTTTCATGTGTGTATAAAGAAAGTATATTTGGCTTTCCAATGAGCAGCTCTGCATATTAAACAAGACACAAAGTCACTACTGCAAAGTGGAAAATTGCCTGAAGCCTCTCTTATGGGCATAAAGGAGCAGTCAGAGCATGGGCAGAGGAGAGTTTAAGCTAAGCAAAGGTAAGAAGTTTGACTGGTGAAAGTAAAGACAACCGGTTGAGTTAACCAGAGTCTAAAAGTTTGAGCTGATATAGGAATGAGTGGGGGAAAAAAATCAAATTATCATAAAACATTCCAGCGCTCAGGACTACAGATTTGGGGAATACACAGAGCAAGATAGGTTTTCTCACAAAACATGCGAGTGCTCAATTTTAAGTAAATGTACTTGTTTTAGTGAACACTGAAACACTTGTTTTTGTGAAGAAAATAGGCAACACTTAAATGCTTTCCTATACAGGACAGTGGTGCATAAAGTACAAATTAGAGCTTCATATAGTTTCCACTGAAAATGCAGTCCTTCCATCACAAGCCCAAACACTGAAAGGCTATGAAGTTTCCTTTCAGACCCCAAGTGTGTCTATCCAACAAGTATCTCACATCTGAATCGCTCTCTTTCAGTGCTGATTCACCAGTTTTCCCTGCAATATAATGAAGTCAAGGAGTCTCAAAATGCACCCTCATACCTTGGAAACAGATCCTGGTGCAAAATGAAATATGTGGGACAACGAGGGAGTCAAGAAAGGAAAAATGAAATTCTTCATCTAGGACTCACAGAGGGTAGCCTTTCTGTTTAATTCTCTTTTTTTCGAAAAACAAGATTTCAGTTTTGCTGAACTTTCCCTATTGTGAACAGGAAGACTTCTCATTTCTTCCAGAGAGCATTTCTTCCTATTTTTGCCACAGTTTTGAAAGGAAAAATGTAACATCAGTCCTTTCACGTGTGAACGTGTTTTGTCTTTTTTACTGCCAGATGCAGAATGTACACATCTCATGCAAGGAGATCGTTAAAAAAAGTATCTTACTCTTAAAAATTATCTAACATCTGAAAACATATTTGTAAATGGAAAGTCAGGAATGTATGAGAGTATTTCTAGCGGAGTTTTGTGTAGATTGGTTCTTTGCTAAAAGAAATTTCAATCATTTTACACTGAACATAAAAGTTATGAAGCATGTCTGATAAGGATGGAAGAAATGGTTAAATAATGATAAGGATAGGCCAGGTAATCCTGATAAAGTGATGAACTGGAAACAGTCAAACAACGTGCATTTTAACAGAATCATTAGCAAGGTCATATCCGTAAAAAGAAAGAGGGTAGGGAGAATGTGTACTATTAGCTCTGGGAAAGAAGTGGCTTCAGAAGGAACTGAGAGTTTTCAGCAAACAGACAATTAAGTATGATTTCTCAGTGTAAAACTGGCCAAAAGTATGATGTGATGCTTGGATATATAACTGGGAGTAGGAAGGTGATATTTTCTATATATAGAGCATTAGTTAATGTAGTAGTAGGATGCCCTGTCTCTTTTTAGTGTCCTTCATTTAATAAGGATATCAGAACACTGGGGAGTGTTCAGAAAAGATCTATGAGAATAATTTGAGATCTGAAAAGTTTTCTGTATAAAAAAAAATCACATATTTACCTATGAAGGTGAAATTTAACAGCTAGTCTAATTTTAATTTATAAACATTCACAGAAAGAAGTTCTAGTAACTATAATGCTTCTCAAATAACAAATATGAAACAGGATCCTAGTAACAGAAGCCAAAAGCAGAAGACTGAAGCTAGAAATATGCAGCTTTTAAGTGCCTGCTAAAATTTATGCTCTAGTTGAACCAAAAGCAGATGAAGATCTACAGTCCATGCAAGCAGTCTGTTCAATTGATGTTAATTTTTCCATATAGTCTTAACCATTTATCGATATATCAAAATAGGACTATCGTATAAGGGGTGCATCCTGGAAGAGATGACCCTGGCATGCGTTTTGGGGAAGCCAATCTTACCAAGTATAGAAACCAAAAAGAGGTAGAAGGCATTTTCCTACATACACCATTACATGAAGGGGGAATGGAGAATAATCATCACTCTTTCTAAGTGTGAATAGCAAAGTAGCACTGTGGCAGAAAAGACAAAATGATTTAGGAACTTGAGACAGGGTCCTATCCAAATGAAGCGAACAAGCAATATACAGATATTAATTCTAAGAAAAAAAAAAAAGTAGTGCACACTGGAAAGATTAGTTTAAACTGTCTAGACATATCATCTGGTTCTGATCTCACTATAGCTGCCAGGTAATCACTAGTCAGGTCCACCTGAAGAGTGAAAAAAAGAAAAGGCTAGATTAGATAAAAAGGAGAGACTGGGACTATTATAATGCCGTTATCTAAATCATTCCAGGATACTTTTGGTTCTCCTATCTCAAAGAGGACAAGAGAAGTCTTGGAAACAGCAGAGAATGATAAAAAAATATGGAAATGTTTCTTATTTTGTGAGGATTTACATTAAGGAGAAGACTAATTTAACAGCTAATAACAGCATACAGCATCATGTCCAGTATAAAGATGGTGAGACACTGTGCTTTTGGTTACCCTTAAAAAAAGGGAAAGTTATTAAATAAAATGAAAGGGCAACTTTTTTTTAAAAAAAACACTTTCTAACCTGTGTTGCACAGACGGTCATTTTAGCTATGTATTTAAGAGGACTAAAAAAGATAACTTATGTACACATTGCCAGAAAAAAACGGCCAGCATCATTTTGAAGTTAATTTTAAAAAGTGTTTTTTCCCTACAAATGCATGGCAATCCTCAGCCCTGAAGGCAAGAGGCAGCTGCTTGATGGCAGATGCTAACAAGCAGCGTCCCTTTGGAGCAGCTGCTCCGTAACTCCCCAGTTCAGGAGCTCTTTGCTCTTTAGGAAAACATGTTGAGTGGAAATTTTCAAAGGGTTGGAGCACAATTAGGTGTCCGGCTTCCACGTGGAGCTGGGGGAGGAAGGGAGCTCAAAGCCAGACTGCCTCTTGGCTGCCGAAAACTTCTCTGTGCCTAAAGTTAAGCACGTGCTTAAATGCCTTACGCTTTCATGGTAGAGACAGGACCCTGGATTAGGCGACTCATGGAGTGGATCAGGAAAGGGGAGACCTAAGTTGCCGTAAAATAAATCTGAGGTCTCTTTTCCTGTTGTTAATCTCTTTCCTGTCTGTTAGCCTCAAGGCGCAGTGAAGAGTTAATTGATTTTCATCCAGGAAAGGAGAACCTCTCTGAAAAGCACAGCCATGGATTTTTTTTTTATTTTATTTTAAGCACCAGGCACACCTGCCAGGCCTCCAATTACTCCTCAGGAGGAGAAAGTCTACTGTTTTTCCTGTGAGGAAACCTTGTGATCCAAGCACTTGTCAGAGGCTTGTGCTTCATCCAGGGGCTGCGTTAATCTGTCTTCCCTCTTAAAACCCAGCTGCTGGGGGAGCTCTTGGGGGTGCCTGTCCTTTTGCATGTGTGTTTAGTGGTTCGAGCACTTAACCAGAGAGAGAGAAAGCCAGGGCTGGTTTCCTGGCCCAGGAACTAACACGTTAACCTCGTGCTACCTGTCCATATAGTGACACAGGGTTCAATGCTTTGGCAGCACCAAAAGGACACACGGCTGAAGATCGATCCTGGAGCAGCCCTGTGCAGACAGCTCGGACATGTCAGGTACAGCCAAACTCAAAGCTCTCCTTTGGGATGGCACCCGCTCCAACCACCCATGGACATTCCTGGTAGAGGATTGGTGCCAAAAGCACCTCAGTCTCCTCCCCAGCCCAGATGTGCATAATGGGAACATCAGGTCCTCAACACCAATGATTTCTCTCTACAGATCTGCTCCTATTGTGCTACCTTGCATATAAATGCAGTCTTAGGGGTCTAAATTCAGGCAAGTTCTTATTTAAGGTACATCCACCACTTTTTCTGGTTGCCATCAGTCCTGCTTTGAGCCACTAATCTGAACAGTTTATACACTATAGTGCTCAGAGTAATTTTTATAGTAGTACATGGGAAAATGAGTCCTGCTTTGCTGAAGTATATATAATAAGAAGAAACAAAAGCTTTTCAAAAATATTCATGCTGAAGTCAAAACTGGACAGGAGGCTATTAGCTCTCTCTATTTCTTTAAATACCAGCACGAGTTCTGTTGTGTGTCTTGTGCCCACTAATGGATTTTAACTTTATTACTATCCAGTTTTATTGGAACTAATCAGAAGACTGTAGGAATGAAAGGACTCCCACATTACTGAAACAGTTAATTTTTTTAAAGCTGGGCTACTGAAGTGCAAGTTAAAAGGGGGGCAGCAGATCAAATCCATGTGCAGGTCATTTAAGAGCTCAGTCTCATTTCTGAAATATAGATTATCTAGGATAACATGAATTCAGCATTTTTATATAATGTTGTTCTATTGATTGATCACTTAAGCCAACTGGACTTCACTGTAGATAGATACCTGAAAATGAGTTTTAAAACTTGACCACCTTTTAATATTTTATAACCTGTCAAAAATCAGTCAGAGACTCTGCCTTTTCTCAAGTCCTGATATCCCAGCAGATCTTTATCAGAAGCGAAGGTTTTTTTCATTCAGCTAAATGGTAGTTGCCATGAAAGCACATGGCGAGTCATGGCTCCAAAGAAATTCTTGGATGAGCAGTTGTAAAGGTGAAACGAATGGCCAGCACCTGCCAAAACCTGCATGTAGAGTGCTGATGTCATCAGCAGTGCCATCACTTTGCAAGCAAAGCCTCCGCGCGGGTCTTGACAGGTAAGGGTAGGAGGCTATGACCTTCAAACGGTCTATTTTAAGATGCATTTTCTATGTGGTCCTTTTAAGTCTCAGTGAAACCTAGGCAGGACCCAGCCTTTTACTCATCAGGCCCCTATTTATGTTTATTTATAAGCTTTTCCATGGAGGTCATCCCGGTAGTATGTGAGTGCATTATGTATATTAATGGCCCTGTCCTCAAGCTATGCTCAAGTGATGAAGCTGTGACTCCTCCTTTTAGCAACAGGGAATGGATGCAAAGAGGGGTGAGGGGATGGACCAAGGTCACACAAACCTGAGGCAGGATCTCCTGCACCCCAGCCTCAGGCTTCTCTTCTGCTCCCATTTTTGCAGAGTTACAGTGATTTACTTCAGTGCGAGCTAAAGGCTTTTGCAGTGCTACCCAGGGGTTAGGTCTAAAATGTTTGTTACAAGTCAGTAATGAGGCAGATATACGTGCATGCAAGCATGCATGCATGCACATCATGGTATCACAGCCCAAGTGCTGCTCACTTTTGGTGAGCAATATGGAGACATTGCCATCCAACAGGCAGAAAGCAGACTTTTCTACAGGCTCGGCATGGGAAAATGGCAATTTACTGTGGAATGGACATTTTGACACTATGGCCATTCTCACAGAGCCTTTTCAAGTGACATATTCAGATTACAAGCACTTGTTCACATTCTGCTCCCCTTCACAAAACAATGGACTTTTCTAACCTCATTTCCCTAAAATGCAATAACTCATCCTAAGAAATCCTCCACCCAAGCACTGGAAGTACCCAGTTAGCATCATGCTGGTGTTAATATAGTTAAGTAGTAACAGTAGCAACAGCAAACAACAAAGTGTAATATTGCCAGTTTGCCAAGGCCACTGTTCAGGATAAAACTGCACATGGAACTAGTTAACTGGTGTGATAGTAAAACACTGGCCATTTTTATTATGCTGACATTTAATAACTAGTCAAGAGGAGAAAACACAAGGGAAATCACAATCTATCCCCAAGTTTACTGAAAAGAAAATCATATTATTCTCATCTCTCAAAACACAAACACATTGTAACATCAGAACTGATAGTCCAGTCTAACCGGCAATGGATTTAGGATGTCAGGACACACAGGGGCTGAAATTGAAAGTCATGTGGATGAAGGTGATGTGTTTAGCCTCAGGAAGCATGGAATTAAACTGTCTGCTGGTAGGAGGTGAGGGGGGAAGGTGGGAGGGGGAAGGAAACAGGGGGATGAATCCACAGCAAGTTTTCCCCTCAGTGTACCTAGCAGGAGATTAACAAAGAATATGCTTAATTATTGCTTCCTGCCCACCTGCCTAGTTCCTCCAAGAACCAGAACTTGCTCAAATAACATTCACTCCCTTGGCAAATGTACTCATAATGGAAGTGGTTACAAATTAACCAAGTCAGCTCCCCCCTCTTTTTTTTCCCTACCTAAAAGGAATTGCAATTATTTTCCTCTACGCTTTTTTTTTTTACGAACTTGCTGGCGAACTTTCAGTTTTTAAGGACTCAAATCTGGGTGTCATGCTGGGGTAAGTCAGCATAGCTTTTGTTCAAGACAGTGATATTGCACCCATTTACATCAGTCAGTCATCCATCCGTCCTGGATGATCAAATTCACTGCCCTATTTACTGCCTTCAATAATTCCGTGCTCTCCTGGCTGGTGCTAGATTTATTTTGTTAATAATTCATGTGTTGTCTTCAACTTATGAGTCTCTGCGCTACACAAATGATCTGGAGTAATTAAACTACCTTTAAAGCACCTTGAGTGCTGTTGGCAAGAACAACTGCAAGTATTTAAAAGAATATTTAATACCATGCACTGCCGGCATGCATGCTGGGAAACAAGCTCACATCCCAGAGCCTACCCCGGGCCAATCGCGGGAGAATGGTTTAATTGGTTAATCATATAAATTACAGTCACTTAATCATTTTAATCACCATCAGCCAATTAGCTCAGAGTTATGGGCTCTGAGGTAACAGTTATGCAAATGTTTGCTCCACTGCAAGCTATTAACGGCCATATTTTCTATATCGAGCTGACAATGACTGATGTGAAAAGGGAAGTGAAGGAAAGCGAGCATTTGTTTAGTTTAAACTTCTTTCCTTTGGGTTAGAATGAAGCAAATGATGGCAAGTGGCCTTAAAATACAGTTGACTTTTCACCTTCGCAAGCCCCCTCACAGGTTATGTTGGCATGGATACACCGGGCAGCAATTCTAGCTATTTTTGCAGCATGCTACAGTCATTACCCCAGTGCCCTAGTATCACTATTGCTTTTAATGAACTCTTTCACTAGTGGGATAGAAATAAATGTTAGCATTCAATTACTGGAAACCTGCAATAATGAGTGAAGGCTGGTTAGTTACAGTTCACTAACATTGATAATTTCCTGGAACAGAGGGATGAAACCATCATTGGGTACCTTTGGGTCTCACCTGCTCTGTTTCTGTTGAAATCACTTCTATGTCACCCCAAGTCTCATTGGCATGACTCTAGTGGCTTTGTGCTGGCTTAAGGGAAAATATTTACAATCAGGATGAAAATTTAGCTATAAGTCAGTCTCCTAGGTTAAAAAGTATGGATGATATTTTTCAATGTACTGACCCATTTGCATTGATTGGGTAAAACAGAGCAGTAAGCGAAAAAACAAACAAACAAACAAAAAATGAAGCCATAGGAAATGCAAATCAGCAGAAACTTCTGTGGTACGGCAAGACCCACAGGTGCTTTGAGGCTGGCATGTACCAAACATCTGCATGGCCAAATAAGTGTTGGTATTAGTGCTGCTCAGGAAACACACTGTTCTGTCCTATTGCCAACTGAATTTTCTTTGGTATGCATGAGGAAGCTTCAAAGCCTCATTTATAATAAAGTTGATATGAAGAAAAAAGAGCAAGGAGGAGGATATCTATCAACCAAAGGATGCCTAGAGATCTAACAGATGAGGAAGATGCAACTACCATGACTCTCTGGTGCGTTCAGAAGTCTCTACTCAACTCACCACTAAAGGAGTGACACATTTGAGAGGGTCACTTAGAAGTACAAGCCTCGAGCACATATAGAAAATGTATGTATTTGGCTTGGTGCGAGAAGCAACAAATCATTCTCAAAAATGCTTCACGACCATCAAGCATCTGAGCTAAAAGATACAGGGCAATCCACAAAATTCACTACCATTATAACATTTGGTTTAATTGTTTTTTTCTGCTTTAAAACATTTGTGGTTTCCAAGTTTCACAGTAGTGGTGCTAAAAGAAGTGCCCATATGTGTAGTCACAAGAGTTATGCATTACGGCTTTGATTAAATGTGTGCAATAAGGACATCACTAGAAAGGATTATAGACAGTTTTAAGCCATGGTTATTTGAAAGCAATTAACCCTTTGGACTCTATAATACTCAATTAACAAATTATTACAACATCTATTAACCATTTATTAGTCCTTTATCAGTTACTCATAAATAGAACCTTGATGTAAAGCATGATCATTTTGGCTATTTAAATTAGCAGTCAGTTGGGGGAGATAGTATGTGAGCTATGGTCACTTATTTCAGGACTGAGGGACTGATCTTGTCACGTACAGAGAAGAAAAATCAAAACTATATACTGAACAGCACGAAAGCAACAAGGGCTGAAAAGGGTGTTCACAAAGTGTTTTCTCTTTGGTGCAGAGGCAAAGAACCATGTTTCTGAGTCTGAGCTTGGTCTTAGTCACACCAGGAATAAATGGGCTATGCATGTATTCTTTACACCTACCTAAGGCCTGAAAATAAGTTACCACCTCTGAAATGCAAAAATACCCAGTCTAGCTGGGGGTAAAACGGCTGCTCCGGTTGCAGATGGGTCTGTACATGCAAAGCAACTCTGATGCCATCCAGCAAAGTCTGTAGTAAAGGCAGCCAAGCTGACTGGCAACCATCCAGAGGGCAATCCCATTCATAATAGGTCTGAGAGCTAGGAAAATATTTGCATACAAATTTTATGGAGGAAATTGAAATTGAGATTAAAGCCTTCATCTTATAAAAAGACTCGAGTAAGCAAGTGTTCTGTGCCTACAGAGACTGAGTTAGTCGGAGGCACCTCACGCAAGCACGGGCTGTGCCCACGTGCATGGCATGGCCCTGCACAGCTTGTGAGCTGGTGCCAAAGCTGCGTGAAACGCAGACCTGAGATTAGCTTGAGCCCAATCCTGAATAAGGGGGCCTGGCTAGGAAGGATCTGTCCCCTTCTTGTAAAGGAATGAAGCACCTCCTTTCACAGTTACCGTGTCCTACTGTTATTGCATCTTTTGATGATAATGCTTAGCAAAAGACTCCCCTGGTAAATCCTTAAATAATACCTTTACATTTCTCTTGAAGTAATATGTTACCTCTCTGTGGCACTAAAGGGCACACCATTATCTTCCTAGCTGTATTGACAGGATCCTCTGGTCTTTGCCATGCCCTCAGCCGAAATACTTATGCACTGCTTCCTCTCTCAAGGACGTTCCTTGGCTTCACAGACATGCTCTGCCTGAAATAAATTAATAATGGAGAAAACCTATCAATATTTATTAAAATTACTCAGACAGAATGTTAAACAAAGGCTTCATCCATCAGTGGCGTCTGGTGGGACCATTGCAATGACCTCAGGATCAGGGCCCCCAAACTTTCATCCCCTGTAAACTGTGTCATGTCCTGTCAAGAGTGAGGCTGGGAGCTGCTTTTCTGCTGTGAGGAAGATGGAGCCAGTCAAAGAGCCTGAACGAGAGGAGATCATCCTGCAGAGGAGAGAGAAAGCTCTTTGGACTCTAATTAACACATGCCAATGGATGTCTTTAGGATGGTGGTTGTATAAAACAACCAGCTTGAGAAAGCAAGCAATCATAGAATAGCATGTTGCTTTTAAGAGCTGAAAAATAATCTTGCCACTTTATCAAATGTCCCCCAATTGTCATATTTTTGTGACTGAAACAGAAAAAAAATGGACGTTTAGAAAATTGCCTTAATGACAGATTTTCTTCATTTCGTTACCAGCTCTACTGTTTTCCTTGTCCTTTGTTCATTTTAACTAAGTAATGTGCAAGGAATGCCAGATCGGGCAGCTTGAAAATTAGGCACAATTAAGCCAGGTGGACTTTGATTGTTAACAATTGATCAGAAAGCAAAAAGGAAAGACAGATTTACAGTAAATTAGTCAATAACTGAACTTCTTTTTCTTTTTTTTTTGGGGGGGGAGGTGGTGAAAAAGATCTCTTTTCTGCCTGTTGTTATTTTAGGTATTCCATTAAGATGCCATTATTTATGTTACAATGTCTAGATAGGATTTTTTTTTTATTCTATTGACAGACCTGTCACTTAGAGAAGAACATCATGCCACCGCTGCTTTCACTGATAGTGCCGACTACATTAAATACAAAAGTGATCTGAATATATTGCCATTTAGGTACCAGATGGTGCTTGTTTACTGCTTGCGGGGAGGTCACACTGTCCCACAGTATCTGTTTCCATTACTTTGTTGGGAGAGGAGAGGAACCCCAAAGCAGGAGCAACTTCCACTGAGGAAGAGTGCTGCGCAAATGTTTTTCTCTCTGATATTTCTAGCCTTACAAAGACCATGATGAATCTTTGACCTGACTTAAGCAACAGTGTGCCTAAGGAGTGGCTTGCATCAGAAACTCAATCAATATTTGAGGTATTTTATTCCAGATAAGCAACTTTTCAGAGGTGGTGAGCACCAGTGGGCACAGGTAGATGGCAAGAGTTAATTCCTACAAAAGGCTGTGGTTGCAAAGTGCAGCACCAAGGCAAGTTTGGGCACCTCAAGGAGGAGCATCTGGGCAGGGGCTTTCTTTTCTCCATTTTGGCTTGAGACAGCTGAATCCCATCAGAATGCAAATCTGGATGCTGCTAAATCCACTTGCTGTAATACCAATTACAGCTCATGAGCAAGGTGCCTCTGAGAAAAACCCTGGCCACTTCTCATTTGCATGGCTTAAGTATTGCCGAAAGCATGGCTCCATAACACCAGCTGCACAAAGTAGCAACTCCCAGCCCACCATCAAAGAGCAGGAAGCAGATTCATCAACAAGATTTTTCACCTTCTTCCTCCCTATTTCCTTTTCCCTCTCACACTTTATCGGGCTGCAGGAAAAAACGAGCAACCAAATACAGATATAAACCCAAGAGACGGGTGCGCGGAAGAGGCTGATCTCTCAGGCTCTGCAGTGTGGCCTGCACTTCGAAAGCAGATGCCAAAATTGGTAAGAACAGTGTGGGAAAAGGTTTTTTCAGTAAGTACCAAAAAACGAGCCTTTCTCTGGGTAAACTTTGTCTAGGGCATGTCGAGGCCTTGAGTGCACCCATCAAATTATTCCACTTTGGTATAAAGCACATTTTCCCCACCAGCAATACAAGGCCAGTGTACAACCACTGATCTCTTGAAGGTGGAAGGAACTGTGAAATCCCCTTGGTTGTTCTCCCTTTTCAGAGATTGCATGTATGGATTTGAGTGACGTTTAAGGGCTAAAGGGAAATTAACACAAAATCACAGCTGTACTGCTTAAGAAATGTAGGGATAGAAAGGACATGGTTAAATTAATAGGGGTGTTCTGCTGTTCAGATCTGGGAACAAGGAATACAAGCCAGGTCTGGGAAGTGAATGTTAAAGAAGCAGTAAAATGGGCAACATTAAAAGTATAAAAGGACTATTATAAACTCCTGATTCAGCTTCTTAATAAAAACTGAAAGCTGGCATTGCTTCCAATAAGGACTACTGAAAGTGTGACTGTGTTAGTACAGGTGGGGCCAGTGAGAAGGAAAGGAAGAGAAAACAGAGCATCAGTAGAAAGTGTTTTTATTGTCTGATTTTAGGTTTTATTAGCAACATTTGTAATGAAAAAAGGGTAACTGAATTACCTGGCAGTAGGGAGAAAAGAGAAGGAAGCTGTCTTGTGAACATGCTCCCTTTTCCACATTTGACTTCATATGCTGTGTTGTTCCATGGGCTTCAGGCCCCAGAGATTAATCAAGGCAGAAGTCAAATTATGGAGAAGTCAGAAGAGTTTTCCCTTTTATCTTTGGACTGGCTACAAATTGAGGTCATTTGACTTCTGTTAAAGTTCTTTTACTGTACAATGAGGAAAATCAAATGGGCTATAGGCTAAAAGCAAGGAGTTCTTACTTCATTAAAAAAATGATTCGTCCTCTGAGGGGTCTCATTCTTTGTCACCATTGCCTACATCAGGGCTCTAGTCCCTTAGTTCTGCTGAACTATGGTGGGGTATATCCAAGGGCACCGTGGGACAAGGCATGACAAGGCATTTTTGGGGTAAATGTGGGTGGTCTCTATCAGCATGGCTTCCACTGATAGCCACAACCCCTCCTTGCAAGGTTTCTAGATGTGTGTCACCAGTTAGAAACTCAAAATTCTGAAGCCCTGTTTCTAGCCGCTATCTTGGATAGGATCAGGACTTTATTATTAGCTTTGTACTAGGAGAACTCTATGCTGTCTGTTCTTTTCTCACACAACAATATTGAATTAACTGATTATTTTTCCCTTGAAGAACTACGTCTTCTTCCCACTGGTCTTCTTGTTTAATCCATACCCCTTGTATGCCACCTAAAAAAAATAGGACTAGAATTAAAATAACTAGAAATGAAACAGCTGTTGACCCTGATCTTTCAATTGTTCAATTTTAGTTACTCTTGTAAAGACCTTTAATGACGAACACTGTGTATTTTTACTGTCTTAACTAATTCCAACAGTTTTTCGAGTTTGCCACATCGCTATGCTACTATTGATTAGATTAATGTGGATTTTTTTTTCTCAGAAAGAATCAGGTTAGATCTGTTTGCAACTGACATTTGGTTTATTCCTGCCATCTTTGACAGCAATTGGAGTAAAATAGTCGATTAATGTAGAGACTATTTCATGCCCATTTTGCATAGGTAATGGGTTTATATTTATACTGACCTCAGTCTGCAGTAAGGCAGATGTGAATTAGGATTCTGCTTCATCAGTGAATGCTACAATATATTGTCTGCATATATTTGTCTATTTACAGGATAGAGCTTCATGAACAAATCGTGAGAAAAGCTTCATCAAAATGGTATGATTTGATGACACAAAGAATTAGGTAAGTGGCACTGAGAACCTGTACTCCTGTACAAAGAACATTCAGCATCTTGCAGGATTTATCCCTAAATGTTGTTATGGTTCACATTTGTAATGACCAGCTCATCCAAATAAGAAGCAACCACTTTTCAAACTTTGATCCAAATGTAAATTGGCTTTTGGTCAATTAAACAGAAATTAGATCATCACTCACTGGGCCAAAGGCATCAACAATATGTTGATGTATTTCTCAATAGCAATTTCTAGAAATCCTTCTACAGCTCTAATCAGAGAAGGAAACAGGGTTTTTTTTTTTTTTTTTTTTTCCCCCCCAGCTTGTAGCTTCGTTGCCTTTGGATCCAAGAGAAAGCAGCTGTGGTAGCATTCTGGCATATTGTAACTCTGGAGATTGGCGTCTCTCTGCAAGGAAGGCACATCATGAGTGAAAGGAATCTAGTGGCAACTTCGCAAAGCAGTGTTGCAGGACTTGAGCAGGATCTGATGCCTCTGAGGCTAGGAGGAAGAGTCCATTTTAATGAGCTAGACAAAAAAAAAACTCACTGACTGTTGAGTCACAGTATGAAGCCAAGAACGAGAAATTCTGTGAATTTAACTTGCGAAGATGGAATAAGCTTGGTAAGATATTGTAGGATTTCCTAATCACTCCTTGCATTTTAGCAGAAGACATTATGGAGAGAGGTGAAGGAACAGCCTCCCAGGTCTCAGTGAGAGACTATGATAGTAAATACAGTAATTGTTCACTGAGGAGAATAACATGTTCAGGAATCCTTTGTAAAAGGCAGGAAAAGCAGCTGTTTGATGTTGTATATTTAAGTAATACATGTCTTACAGGTCCGTGATTTTTTTACTATGCATCATGTTCTCTGTATTTCCATTTCTATTTTATTTCAGTTAATTATATTTGTCTGGTATTCCCACAAGTACAAAGCTGCAAAGATGTACTTTCATCTCTTTTTGAGGACTTCATGTCATTTTAAGAATAAGGAAACCTCCCTTAACTAGATCAGGAGTTTACTTCAGAACAAAACTATATCCACTACTGCAAGAGAACATAAGAGTGTCACAGTCCAAAGGGTATCCAAAGTTTCCTGTCAAAGATGTGTAATAGGTGTGACTCTACGTACAGTTTCTGCACTCTGCTGGATCACAAATGCTGTGAGCATATCTGTAACAAAAATAAGGATTCACTTTTGACTGTTAACCTGGTTTGTACCTCCATTACTCCATGTACCTTCTGCTTTGGTCTGAAATGGCAAGGATTATAGTTACAAAGCTAACACCAGAGGTTTTTTAAAATGGACCATCTGCTGAGGCATCGCTTTCCAGTGACCTTAAAACCGCCATGAAGATTCAGTAACTATATACTATATTCTAACATATTTCCAAAAATTTCTCTAGCTGGTTTGAGTCATGTACCAAGCTAAAGGCAAAGGTTAAGGAGGGAAAGTTCAGCAACATCCTTTGGATCCTTTTGGAGTTTAAGGAAGAGAGACGAGGGAGGAAAAGGATGAAGAAAGACAGACCCATAATTTAGCATATGCATTGGAGGCTGGCAAACGTGCCAAAGTAGAAGTGATGGTAAGACTAAAGGCAACTAGCCGGGCAAGGAGGCAGGATTGGAAGACTGAAAGGGAGTCATGGATGTGAGAAAGGAGAGGTGTTGCATCAGTGACAATATTAAGGTCAGAGGAAATGAGAATGCAGTGTGTGTCAAGGGACCGGAATGAGATAGATCACACCAGGAGCTGGCAAGGGAACCCTGCATCTGACTAATGCAGTGGCAAGAAAGAAGGTATGAGACCAGACTGGAATGGGAAACCTGAGCAACTGGCCAGCTTGGTGAGGGAAGCGCCATGCTCCTGGCATATGAGGACACAGCAGAGAGGCTGCAGGAGACCCCGCAAAGGGTTTGAGAAGCAGGGAGGAAGAGGACAGTGTGTTCAGAGCCATAAATGGAACCCAGGACCCCCAGCTTGAGTCTCACTATTCCTCCTTCAACAGATAACTATGAAAATTGGCAAACAGTCTAGTGCTAGTCTCTCAGGAGGTTGACAGCTCAGTTCTGCTATCAGTTACTCCATTAGCTCACTTACTAGAGGTCTAAAGGTCCAGCTCTGCTGATGACCCATAGGAGCATCAACGTGACACTATGTGATGGAGTTTGTTTTTCCATGTGCTCTCCTGAAAATCCCAGGAAATTACTCTCACAAAAATATATTTAAAAGACTTTATTAATATAGCAGAGTTAATCTGGGTATAAGCTTGGGAATGCCAGAAGTGCCACAATCAGCCAAATGTTACTCCTCTGGGGTATAGCAGTCCCCACTAATAAAGTATCACAACCAAAATTATAATAGAAAAGCAAACAGATTTTTTTAGGGTCAGTCATGCTGTGCTCTCTTTGAAAATGACTGCATGGTAAGGCGAGATTTTAGAAGTTCCAAACAGAAGCAATTAAGTTGGTGAAAGAAAATATGGCTATTTGCAAATCTGCCTTCTCCTCCTTCACTCTCCAGTGCAAGAATGCTCCTAAGGGACCAGTTAATTTCCTCATGTGTATGTACTGTTCTTTAGGTCACAGTACAGCAGACTGAGACACAGAAGTCCAAGCCAAAATTGTTTAGCAATTAAGAAAGTGTTGCAAGGTGAAGTTGTGAGAGGAAATAATAAAAAAGGAGGTCTTTAGTATCGTAATTCTTTTTTCTTTTTTAATTTTTTTTTTTACCCCAGTGGGTCTGAAGCATGTGTTTCAACCTAAAGAACACACTGAAGAAATATGTTTTTGAATTAGGCCAGACTTAGGTGTTTAAGAGAATTCATGAATGAGTGGCAAAGGTACATATGTTACACGCCATATAATCTTTGGTTTAAAGGTCTCTGGCTATCAGAGAATAAAACCAAAAGAAATCACACTAGTCAAATACGTTAAGATTAAACCCTGAGAATGGACAGGGATACTTCAATAAGTCTCATCACAAGCATCTCACTTACAGCGAGAAACGACATGCTGGGGGCCACTGAGACATCAGTACAGATCAAGTGACTTTTCTACTGTCACAGTGAACACTTTGAATTGAACTAGGGTCTCTGGTGTCTGAGACCAACCTCCACAGCCCCCACGCAGTTGTGTGTAAACCCCTCCATGCTCACTAAAAATAAGCTAAATGCATCTTAAATGGCAAGCTTTTGAGAACTGCATTTTCTCAACAACCAGCCATGGAATACAGAACAAAGCCGAGCCCAAGTGTTAATTGCCCCAGCCCCATAATTAAATGCAGACATACTGTACTCTGACTGTGCTTCTTGAAAGCGTGCCCACTCTTTTTTTTTTTTTTTTCAGTCTCATAAAAAAGAACACCATCAGTTTTTTGTTCAAGTAAAAGCAGTTTGGAATAGCTGATGTGACAATGGGTCATTGGCATAATTATGGTCAAAAAATGCCTCCATGCACTAGCCGCAAGTGAAAAAAGGACAGCAGTTAAGCCACTGCAAACTGTTGTCCTTACTAACATCCACCACGCTGCAGAAAGCAGGGAATGCACATGTGTTTATTTTGTGGTTCTGTCAGAGCATGGCTGTGGGATCAGAATTTGAGCGTGACTGTCTGGATGAGCCTATGCTCTTAGTTGGACTGATGCAAGCCTGTCTGGCCCAGAAGTCATCCAGTCTCATCAGCACACTACTGTGAGCGACCTTGTGTGCGTTGCTTCTTTGCTGACATGTCTTCATAGTCCAAAGGCCACTCTACTGGTAGTCAGATCAAAGTGTTTGCAATGGGAGCCAAAGTTACTTTTCTTCCATTGCTCTCCTATGGTTTGAGCCACAGTGGTTAGGTTTCACCTGACCCACAGCATGTGCATCCTGCCATCGCTCTCCAACCTGGCCTTCATTGTTGGCTTTATTTATGAACTAAATGCAAACTGAATATTTATGGTTTAGATGTGCCAAGATCAAGTCTTTATTACCCACTAAGAATCAAGTGCTGATTTAACAATAATAATAAAAAAATTCTTTCCAAAAAATTAAATCAACGCACTTTAGGTTCTTCTTAAGTGCCACCAGGGCTTGGACCCCTACACTACCTTCTGCTTATGTTTTATTTGCAGACATAGACATTTACTTACAAAAAAAAAAGAAAAGAAAAACCTGAGATTTTTTGTAGGATCACTTGAGGATTCTTAAGCCAAACACCAAATGTAATAAGACGCAGTAAAATATGGGTAATAGCTTTCATTCTCTTTGGAAGGTGTATGAAATTTGGAGTTTGGTCTCCTGACCACCCTAAGTCTGTGAACTCCACTCACATGAGTGTGGCTGCTCTCACTCGGGGCTTCCCTGCACCGCACCCCTGGATCACACAGCCGGGCACTTGTACTTTGGCAGCGCACTGAACTGAAACCCATGCTGCCCAAGGCTCAGAGTCCACCTGCTTTCCTCCTTGGCACCACCTGCTCTATGGGCATCTCCCATCTGCCTCCCGATTCCCATGCAAAGAGGCGTTAAAAGCATTGCCTCACTTACATCCTATGCTAAATGGACTTTGGACGACACTGGTTTCTGCCACGCCAGAGCAGTGCCAGCTTGTGATTTGAACAGTCCTTTATGATCCTGAAGAGTGAAATAAAGTAGTAAGTGAGAGGTAAAGTCCTGAGCCTGAATAGTGCTATAAAGCTGTGTAACTCTAGTGAGTAAGACAAGCCCGAGTTAATATCCCCTTGGGACTGAGAAGTCTTGTGGGAGATGATGAAGAAGATCTAGGTGTGGTGCAGAGAATGCTCTGTAGATGCCACCATGCTGGGTGGTGTCGGGACTTTTGCCGGAAACACGGATTTAGCCTCCCATTGTTCCTCCATCCTCAGATATCCTCCACCCATGGACTACTGTGCTGTGTATCAATGTCCACAGAAGAGCTCTCAAAGATTGTAAAGTCTTCCAACTCTACTTTGCATTTCCTAAGCATCTCTAAATCTCATCTGATGATTCACTGATTATCCTGGTATACCTCTGTTTTTCATTAATCAATGATTTTTTTTCTCCCATATCAGCACTGTATCCTACTGTCACATTTGAATTTTGCTTTAGATATTTCCTTATAAATAAGATACTAAATCAGAGGACGTTGTGGGTGTTTTAGGGATTCTCTGACATACTTCAAACATCTTCCTGGAAAGAAATAATTTGTGCCTCCCTGAGTTTATCCTACAGTTTCAAACAGGAAAAATCATTCTTCCGAAGCTGTTTAAACACAACACATTTCTTAAAATGCTATGGTGTGTTCAACCAAGGGGCAATAGCTCACTTCACACAAGTAAGCTATGCTTGCAAAGTATCTAAAGATACTTATTAATAACAGTAAATAATTCCTATTAGTTCTATAACCAAACTGTTTTAAGCCCATGGGAAAGCAGGGAGAGAGCTGATTTCTTCAGTGAGAACTGCAGCCATTATTTTGGCAGCATTGAACCTAGATTTATGGTATTCCATTAAGAAGGAATGCATTAACTCTACAACTGTCACCACTGCATTGATGTCAAAGGAAGTGCTCTGCCTGGCTTTGCTGACTTGATTGATGGAAAATAGTATATCAGCCTAGTTGCTCTCTCTCTGATGAGAAAGGCAAGCATCCTGGATCCCTGAAGCTATAGCGAAGCTCCATTTTTTTTTTACTCTTGGCTGATTTTCCTTCATTTTTTGGCCCTGACCATGGAAAAGGAAAAATAAGACAGTTTACTTTTTTTTTTTTTTTTTACATTACCCAGAAAGGAAGCAACCCAATGACAGATTTGGGTTGGCTTCCCCTTCCACTCCAGTTTAGTTTTAAGTTTTGCTATCACCACAGCAGGCCAAACCGAAACAGTGAACAAATACAGATCGTGAGATAACTGCAAACTGAAACCCAAGTCAAAATATTGACTGCAGAATAGGAATTTCTCTGCATATATGCACTCTCTTAGTGGACTGCAAAAGTATTATTTATCTCCGGTGAATACTTTAAATAGTACCTATTCCCACAGCACAATAAAGAAGGCACCTATTTTTTCAAAGTAGGGAAATGCTGCTATTGCTCTTCAACAGTTGCAGAATTACAGATTCAGAGGACACACAGGAAATGTCTAGTAAGACAACCATGGACCGTTCCCTGGCCCTGAGGCCACGCAGCACGGCTCAGCTCTACATACCATATTCTCTCTCTTTTTTTTTTTTTCCTTTCCCACCCCCTCAAAACCAGGGTATGTGAGTCAAAGTCGCCTGCTGGGAATGGTCCCTGGCACATGCTTTCCCCTGGAGCCTGTCTGCGCGTTGTCTGGACGAGCGGCAATCAGCACGGCCAGGGCCATGCTTGGGAGCGCGCTAATGATTAAAGAGTGCCGAGAGCGGCCGGCCTGCGCTGTGGCCATGCCTGTCGGGACAGACAGAGCAAAACGAGACGTGTATCCTTTTATGGACCCATAAAGGACTTGGCAGAACATGGGCCTTCAAGTCCATAAATAAGATTCCCATCCAACCCTATAAGCATTTAAATTTTTAGCAGCAAGCTGCCCCAGATGCTAAACACTCAGCATCTGCCTCTGTCCCCAACTGCCTCGGCTGTGGTGACCCAGGATACTTGTCTTTCTGTGCTGAAAGGCTCCAACCGGATTAACGCCGGTCAGATCAGGAAAGCAACGTAAGCAAAAGATGGGATCTGTGCCCAGCTTGATCGAACTTGCAAATAGGTTCAACATGCATGGAGCCCTGCCCATGCCCTGCCCATACACACACACGCACACATTCTGTTAATGTTCTTCCTGGATTATTATTAGAAACTGTCCCTTTAGACTTAAAATGTTCTCTTTACATGTACAGAAATAATCTCTATTATTTTAAATATTTTTGGCCTGAAATTACTCCTTCCACAAAGCCTTTGCACCTTAACTGAAAGATTAGTCTCTTTAGCATCCTGTTTCACTGTCCCCATCATAGATGCTATTCATCTATTCAAACCTCATCTCCTCCAAAGCTTTTGCAAAAGTGAAGGGTTTACAGTGAATTCATTAATCAGTGTTTCTGGAGCTAAAATGTGGGGAAACCTTACCCCTTAATACTCCCTCATCACTGTTGTGCTTATCATCATCATAAATTGGTTCGTCAGCTAGCAACTCACCTCAGTTGCTGTTTCTTGCTATGCCAGTATCACGCTCTGTAGAAGAAATTATGAGACATGAATCAAGGTTCACATATTACTGAACCAAAATAATCACTTAAAATTGTTACCTACATCTCCCTCACAGCCTATTGAAAAAAATGCATATTTCTGACTCAAGATTTTACATTTTCTTTTAGCCCATTTTCATTAAAGCCTCATAGTTTTATTATATTTGAGCTATTGAACTAACTCAGTTCACTGAGTTATTTCACAAATGATTAACACAGATGATTCCAAAAACCATCATCCCTTAATTCTTTACCTTCTAAAATGTAGTTATGCATTAGGTTTCTCTATATCGCCACTGTGGAGGAATTGAGATTGAAAAAAAACTGTATTCATTGCATGAGAAATTAAACATAGCCATTTAGAAAAGATTATAAACATAGATTTGTAGAAAAATGAATAAAAATATGGTCTTTTACACAAGAGGGAGCAAAACTTTCAGATTAGCTTGACCTTCATCCTGCCCCTTTTTCTAATATACTTAGTCATCACTTTTTCAGAGCACCAGGCAGTGACTCAGCAAAACATAACACAGATGTTTTTGAACAGTCTGTTGTCTAACTGATAATATATCAGCTGGTAACTTGAGGGGAAATTGGCTGCAGATGTCTCTCGCTGACAGCCATGTAGCTGTGATGACCATTACCGAGTGCACTAAACTGAATTTTGTATTTTTTTGCCAAGAACTCTGATAACCTGAGAGGCACTAAATGTTCTGAAATAAATACACTAAACATATGCCCAATTTTATTATCAAAGTCAACAGTTGCCAGGGACTTGTTTTTAATGTATTCATAGGAGGCAGACATGGGAAAAAGAAGCATAAGTTTTAATCAATAATACATATATTTTGATTGTTTCCATAAACCCTCACAGGAAGGGACTCCATGCACCAGCCTAACATGTACTCTCATCTTTCTGTTTGATTGCAGACTTCCAAATAGCTATAAAATAGACTATTGGCTGCAAAGCAGAATACAACAAGCATCTGTTTCTTTGCTTCAGAGTTTCTATTAGCACGACAATTAGCTGTATGAAACTGGTTCTTCATGAGAGATATGTGCTCTGCCATAACAGACTCAGTCAGCTTGGTGCAAGGACTCTTCAGGGGATTTAACTTTTTATTATATAGAGCCAAAAAGAAAGAAAAAAACTGAGTGAATGGCTGACTCCTGAGCTAAAACATGTTTTATCCATTCATTTTTTCAATGAGCTTTCACGACTGTACTGCCTAAACTTTATTTTAGCTATTAAAAAGACTATCAAGATATGTTGCTCATTTTAAACAAATGTTCCTATTGCAGCGTCAGATTTACATGTTTTTCTGGCTATATCTGTCTCAGATGCATTCTTCATGGGGATCAAAGTGATAAAATTCATTACATCAGAAAATTCACTTAGATCAACTTACAGCACTTCAATGAAAGCAGGTTTCCTTTGCTGGAACAACTTAAAGTACATGCATACATTTTGATGTTCCGGGTCTCAGTCCTGTGATGTTCTCAGCCCAAATATTCTCACTGACTCCAGAGAGAAAGAAAAAGTCATGCAAATATTCCAAGCTTATGCAATTTACATACAGAATACAATGTTGAAAGCTGTAGCTTTAACGGAAACTGATTTTTATACATTTTATCAAGCCCAATGAATCAGTCAGGAAGATTTTTATTGGCTCAAGTTGGTTCACAGTCTGCACTGACTTAGTTTCTCCTACATAACATTGTCCTACTGATCAAATAATAACACTCTTTTATGCCTATTCATCTACTGATGAAAGTTAAAGATCAGGAGCTTTAAAAACATTTCAATGAAAAAGAAAAAAAAAAAAAAAGAAGATCTGTCCATCAGAACTTTTTGTGAGTAGATATCATTTAAAAGTTATTAGAGAGTTTTAAGGATCCAAAATGGAATTTGTGACCACAGGGAACAGAAGAACTAGTGAGCCTGGGAGTCATATTCCTGAACTCCTACATTTCATGAGCTTGTCTAGCTACTGAACTGCTAGATTTTTTGAGCTGAAATTTTTTTCTTTCTTTTAACATGTGTTGAACTGAAAGCCTCATTCCAATGCAAGACAAAAGCAAATGTCAAACATAAGTTTTTTTTTTTTTCCCAAAACAATTACTGTATTCCATCCAGTCCTACCTAAGTGAGTATAATCGATGGCAAAATTGACCCTATCATCTTATATTTGCATGAGCTTTCTGATTTCATACTACATTATTTTGTTGGAGAGTATTTTTACTTGAACTGCTCCCTGTAACTCATGATTCACTAAGTCAGCTGTGTTTTCAAACAGATAAATACTTCTGGCAACATTTTGCTTAGCACAGTTGCAGACTATGATACAGCTGTTTGGGTTATCCTCAAATTATCTTTTTCTACCACATGCTATTTAACCCCTGGAAGGAAATTTTTCTCAACCAGGGTAACCTAGAGGGAGTCTCTTTTACAACTGGCATTTGGCACATTCTTCCTTCTGTCCCACCATTTTAATTTCTCTGCCACAGGCTCTATAGTAAATGGAGCAGATTATGCAAAGGCAGAACTGAAGTCTGCAGGCTGTTTCATGCCATGATTACACATAATGTCAATCTACTACTATATTGCCCAGACAAGTACTGCCAGTTTGTGTTTGTGCAAAGATAAGTATTCCGCAAAATGGATTATTACAGAGTTAGAAAGTGATGGGTTGAAGGCATGTGTTTCAATGGGTTCCCAAAGCGCTAACTGTGAATATTCTTAAATGATGTGTGGATAGTTTAGATCTAAGCCTAAGTGCTAAGTACCTACACAGCTTATCAAATTGCACTTAAAAATGTCCAGCAAAGACTTGCAGATTTATGTTAAATATGTATCAGTAGAACTACACGATATTCTGTAGCATATTCTTCTCCTTCTTTATCCAAATCTATTTCTGTGTCTGGTGTTGGAACAAGGCCCCAGTGAGACTACCAGAGACGAACCCCCCATCCAGGCTGTAGAGCTGATATTCAAAGAGTTAAATCCAGTTCATTGACTCTCTTGCCTTCACAAGCTGGGGAGAGGGGACCTCTGTGAAGGTGAGGTCTAACATGACAATTTCAAGAGAACAGGTGATCTCATGAAATTTTCACAATGTTAAGACGAAATCTTGCTGGAGACCCTTATGGGATTTTCCTGCCGTTAAACTAGAATCTGAATCCCAGCCAAGGTTCAGACTTTAACTTGAAACCCAAACCCTGATTTAAAGCTGATCTTGACCCACATCTGGTCACCATCTTCTGAGTTTACATGCTAAAGAAATCTCAAGCTGGTTTTGTTCTTTTTAAAGGTGATGTGCTCCTGTTTGAAAGGTGAAGAAGAGAGTGTTTTCATTTTATTATTATAGTAACTTACATTTATATAGTATTTTTTCATCTCAAAAGATCCTAAAGTGCTTTAGAAACCATACAAAAGGATCTCTTAATCCACTCCTGAAATACAACACTTAATGCAATACCACATAGCAGTTGAGGAGAGGATGTATGCCAGAAATCTTTAATGACCACAAATGGACAGGACTTGGGTTTTAAGTTTCACTGAAAACGCGGTAGCTCCATCAGCTCAGTCTCTTAAACACCAGACTGGGTCGGCAGTTCAGTTCTGACTCCAAAGAGAGATTGCCACCTACTAAATCACGGACATCACTTACAACAGCACTGACACATTCCACACAAGCCTTTATGCCCAAGTCCTCATCAGACACCAATCCAGCCTAACTTGTGAGATGCAATATGCCTACACTGCGATGTTGAAGAAGTGGTGGATGAAAGGGAGAAGAATAGCAGAGAAAAAATACTTGCCACCCAATCTACGCTTTCTTCTCACCAAAACAGGATCAACCTGTCATATCTACTTTCAGCTATCATCCTGTTTAAAAAAATTCATAAAGAAACTTGCTTAAAACATAATACCACTGAGACATAAAATTCAAGCCATTAATACATACAGTTTAATCAATAAATTACATTAATACATGTATTGACCATACAAAAATAAGCTGAACAGCCCCTCTGGTAATATAAAACATGAACAAGAAAAGTACAGGTTTTAAATAGTATCTAGATTATCTCTCTTCCCCAAAATGCATCGCTCATCCAATAACTCTGGCAATTCACCAAGACAATTCTTGTCTTTCCTGGAGTGCATCTGCAAAAATAGATTTCTGAATCAACATGCACATTTGATGACAAATCACCTTTAAAAAGTCTTCTGACGTTGTGATAAAAGTCAGGATTTCAAATTACCAAGACTTTAAAAACACTCAGAGATGAAAAATAACTCTATGTAGTATTTATACTGTATATTTCTATAGAAGTCCTATTATGGAAGAGTAAACAGTGAACAAAATATTTGTCGTAAGGACAAAAAGACTGTCAGACAGGATCAGAACATGTTCAAAGCACAAGGACTTACACTTTGCTAAGTTGAAGGCTAAGGTTTTCAAGACTGACTAGCATGTTGGGAAGCCTCATTTCTGATATGTGCAATTGGATACATACCTAATTTTCACTGGAGATATTAATTTTGGCACACCAAATCACAAATTTTGTTTGAAAAAAATAGCTGGGAAGTACAGTTAAAGTTATGAAAGAATGAATGATTTTTGTAGACTACATCTATGATAACAATGTGAAAGGAGGAGAAAAATCTGAAAATTTTCTGATTATTATTTGAAGTTTTGAGCTCAAACATTTCTGTCTTTAGGTACCAGATCATGAGTATAGTAGAGAAATCAGGTGCACTTCCATGAAACTGGAACGCTGTGTCAGGCTAAGGCAGCTAAAGAAGAGTCCTAGGTGATGAAAGGGCGTAATACCAGGATACAAGAGCTAATGGTTTTAGTCTCATTTTCATTCCCTTCAACTTGACCATATACTTTTGCTGTGCAGTAATTTCAGACGAGCTTATCTTGGCCCAGAAAAATAAAGGATGTTACACTAAAATTGAAGAAACTGTGCCAAGTCAGCCTTTTCATTAGTAAACTATGCAAAGTCTTAGTGTGCTATTAAGGTACACAATCCAATTACTAAAATATGTAAAATTGAAATAATAAACATGTAGTTTGATTAGGCGAGGACATAAAAGTTGTGGTAGTAAAGTCAACATTCGAATCAATAAAGTTTATGAAAATTAAACTAGCAGAGCATGCATATATTACTTAAGTATGCAAGCATTACTAAAGCATTCAAAATTTATAGGGAAAATAATGAAAGTTTTGTTTTCATCTAAAACGGTATTGCATATAGGCATGAATTCTGTCACTTCTTTAGTGCTAAATAAATGCACTAGGTATGATGCTTTATATCTCTTTTCCTCTGCATCAAATCTCTTTTCAGTAATTGTCTCATTTTTTGCATCTTGGAAACTTCCAGTATATTGCTTTTAGTGCTATAATGTATTCAAATAATCACAGTATCACACATGCAACACAGCACCACACACAGAAAATAGCATTTTTACACTTAGAAAGTGCAAAAGAAGGTACACATGCCAGATTGCCTAACCCATGCTGGACGCAGAAATGTTGCTTCTGAGCTATGAATGGCAGTTTCAATGAAAGAATATTTCTAACCGAAACTGCTAAAATTTCAGCTCTGATGCTTTATCAGTTTCTGGCCTTCAGTGTCTTTTTTTTCCTCTTGAAGTAATTGCAAAATCAAAATTTCAAGTTAGTCTTTGTATTCCATTTGTAAAAATGTGTTCATAAAAATAGGTACTTAGAGCGTGAGCTCACCAAAGTTGATGGAGCGTGGATGATTTCCTCCCACGAATTCACATTTCTATCACAAGATTGTTTCATACACACAAAAGCAAAGGGTCATCTACTATGCAAATGACAATAAAAGGAAACACCATATCAAGTGTGAAACCGCTTCTACAAATAGTAGAAGCCATCATGTGTAACAACACCTTGAGGGCCACTGTCAATTGCTTAAAAAAAAGAAGAGAGAAAGAAAAAGTGGCTGCTGCCTAGGAATGCCTATCTACTCTATTTATAGCCCTTCTGCTTCCTTTATTATCCCAAATTGTCACATTTACCTTGATCTCTTTCTCTTGCTCCAGAGATCCATTCAAATGTAATTTTCCCAATGAGGAAGCAAGTCTTTAAGCAGATTTGTTATCATGAGTTTAGCAACTACAAGGCTAATTCATCCCTCTACTTGATGGGGTATCTGTTCATCTGCTGACCAACTTAGTCTTCAAACCCTTTTTGTGGCCTTTGGCAACAGATTTGTGTCTCCTCTCTTCATATCAGGTGAGTGAGATCACATCCTCTAAATGCTGACCAGTGATATACAATTGCTTGAGGGTTTAAAACAGTTAAAAGGGACATGTTACTGTTTTTTTTTTCTTTCTTTCTTTTTTTTTTTTTTCTCATAGTAGTAGTAGCTGTTGTTAGCCTTATCCTCATGTTTCAGTGAGTTTTCTCCCAGCAGGGAAGCAGCCTGCTGCAGGGTGCTTTGTTGCTTTCAGAAATCTCTAATTAGGTCCCTATCTGATTTAGCAAGAAGTCAATCCTGTCCCCAGTCATCTTGAAAGCTTTACAAATCTTGGCTTTCTGAAGATCCCAGTGAGAAAACAGCTTTCTACCTATCCCACAAATAATCTTTTCTCCTTGCTTTAAAAGAATTTCCGAATACCCTAACCACCTCTCTAAACAAAATTGGAGCAATTAAATAGGAAAACACAAAGACATACATTTCCATGCTTTAGGCACATCTGTAGGAAGGTTAGGAATGTTCCTGACTGAAGATAAGGTCCTTTTACTAGCAGCAACAAAGTTCACAAAGCAAGAGCAACTCCAGTACACTTTCACAATAGCACGATATTATTTGAATTTCAGCATCATTTCAGATTTTTTTTTAAAGTTTATTTTTACTTAATTAAACTGCTAAAAAAAAAAAAAAAAAGAACACCAGTGGAATTCATTAATATTTTCTCCCAGCGTTTGGTCATTTTTTGTTTAGCAGGTACAGAAGGAAAATGGAAGAAGCAGCTGTTCAAAAGCTGGAAACGGAGTCTGGAAATTGAGACAAGTATAATACAAGCATTGATTGTGTGTTTGAGTTCCCCCCTGTGGCCTTTTAGAAGGAAATGTAAAGTTTCCAGAGTCTGAAGAGATTATTTCTGTACATACAACACAAGTGGGATTAAGAACAAGCTGTTTCCCTGATAGTGAAAATTGAAATAATAATAATACTCATGTAAACCCCTAAAACTTACATGAGCACTTCTGTGGCATTCGTCCCCAAGGACTGCCCATCTTAACTCAGTGATTGCCAGTGAGGTCCAGCTTTCTATGCAATTTTCAGCTCAAATGCCTGGGAGCTTGCAAGATTCATACATCTTTCATAAAATCATAAGCAGCACTTTGTGAGAGGTGTTGAGTGCCCTCAGCTCACAAGATCCAAGATCAGACCACTAGCAAACTGGGAAATAAATAAAAAAAAAAAAAATAAATAAAAAAGGAAACACAACACTAGGCATGCAGGGGAGCAGATTGGTTGTTGTCACACTCTTTTCTCCACATCCATCACTTACTGCTGTCTATGGCGGGAGACAAAACTACATGGCCAAACCTCATTTTTTTTTTTTGTTCTTCCACAAGGTTACAGATCAAAGAACTATTTCACATGAACTGTTCCACTGCAACTATATGAATATTTATTCAGGCAGGAAATAAATTACAGCATCTGTATGAACAGCCACATTTCAATAATGTGCAAACTTTGAATTTTTAAAATTTCTTCTCTAAGAAGGATATATTCTACAAGAACCGTTGAGTCTAAACAGGGAGAAGGGAAGAGCTGCAGACACAGCAGGGAATATAATTCAAGCCAATAAGAACTCCAGTGCTTGACACCATTGAGAAGACACATCTCGAAATATCTTATGCACAGCTCAACAAAACAGCAGTAAATGCCAAAACTCATCAGGAATGTACCTATATCTCACGTCTAGTTACCACTGGCAGGCATTAGAACACAAATTATTAATATAAAAAACTAACAACACAAAGAGAAAAGATGCATTGAATAGAAACAACTCTATCTTTGCAAGGCCTGATCCGGCTTAACATTGGACATAAAGAATACGCAAAGATCCAAGCATGCTGCTACTCACTGTTGTGATCCTGACTACAAAACCCAATAATCAGATGGTTGAGCTAGAATGTTTCTTGAAAGCATTCACAAGGATGGATTTACCACTCTTTCTCATGAATTCTTCGATGATTAATTGTTGCCACTTTTACCAAACAGCATTTTATTTCTCTCATTTGAATTTTTCCAACTTCTGTTTTCAACACTGGAACTCAGTTGGAACTTGTTTGTCTACTGGGTCAAAGGATCTGCTCATCTTGGATATATTCTCCTTATGTCTCAATTATTACCAGAGTTGTTCTTAACCTTCTCTTTGATAACTTAGTGGAACTGTGCACCCCAGACATTTCTTTTTAGTTATGTCTTCAATACAGCAAGCCTACCTTTGTACAAAAGGGTTCTGCCAGGAGAGTTAGGGCCAGAGTGGGGAAGGGAAGAGCTGAGATTTTGGCTGATGCAGAAGTTGACAGAAGTTCCAGCATAGATGAGATTCCAGTAGTAAAGTAACGCTGATGCTGGTGTCGCCTCTCACTGTCCAAAGCACGTCCATTCCTAGGAGAGTGAATGCAACGAGTGCTTTCCAGGTTATAGGTTTAACCAGCATCACTAACATACACTCAGTACAGTTGGCCAAAACATGCCTAGAACTTCTTCCAGAATCACATCCAGCTTTCTAATGTGCGCGTATCAGTAAATATCAAAGCTAACCACCTTATCCTAAAAGTAAAACCAGGACATCAGCACTGCTAAGGAGGTCCATTAGGATATTGATGTGTAAATGAGTAGACAGGCTCAAAATCTCAAGTTAACTCTAATTTAAGGGCTACTTGGAATAGAAATTCGCAGACACAGCAGGTCACTTCTTTGGAACTTGGTTTTGCATGTCAACAGACAGCATGCTCCCCTCCTTAAAGGTATATGAGTATCTGAAAATGGATCACAAGGTAGCAAGGGGTTGTTTTGGGGAGGGCTTTTCTTTTAATCAGGCCTGTGAGTAAAGATTGTGAAAATTTCCACATATTGAACATGCAGAGTGACAGTCAAATAAAAAAAAGGTTTGCTGCTTGCCACTGTTTTGGAAGCACATTAGGTATATTGTAAGGAGCTTACCTGTGTGCAAGTCATCTTTTTGATCTACAGCAGAAGAAACAAGCAACAACAACAACTTATAAGGGTATCTCATCAGCACATTAGAGGCTCAGGAATCTTCAGGAAAATACCTGAAGATATGTTCATGCATTATGGCAACACCAAAGCTGTATGACAGTGACTAGTGTTCAAGTGGAGGTTGGAGAAATGCACCCTTTCATGATCCCACATACAAAAGCTCTCTGAATGCTCAGAGAAAACAAGCAATCCATTAGAATGTGTGGGAGCTGTTAAATAACTTTCATTCCACAGGTAATAACAGGTAATAACGAAACCCAATGACATTTCTCCTGCCTGGCTCCTACCTCCTGTTACATACGTTGCATTATTTCCAAATAGTGACAAACAAAATTGAATGTTTCTCCAAAGGTCACAGCTATCGCAGTTTTTATTTTCTCATTTGATTTAGTGCATTAGGGTCTTGTCATTTATTCTATTTTACCTGCTCAGTGAAATAAATCATTCCTTCTCTGGATGGAAACCAAATGTTATTTAGAACTGAGTGAATATTTCACAGCTTCTCCAGTTAATTCAGATTTTCTTTCTGTTCATTATTTGCTTATGATCAGTTTGCTATTTGTTATCTCAAATTAGGGATAGTAGTTCAACGTAGATCAATGGAGGATTTAGGCTGCCACAACAAAATCAGTTGAATTCTTAGTATATTCTTCTGCCCATCGGCAGAAAAGCCTTCAAGTAGGACTATGCCAATATATTTGGAGAAGCCTGTTCAAGTCTGCCTTTGGCCTTGATTAGGATACACACAGCTGCCCTACAAAGCAAAAGAGAAAAATTTGCAGCTCCCAGTGCAGTGACAGGCACTTTCCAAGTAAAGAGCATTAACTTTGTAGTTAGAGCCACTGCATGCTAGGAAGTATCTGAGTCAGAACCTTAACTTTGGTCACTGTGGCTCCTCTGCATAGCTGCTTGGGCATCTTTCACCTAGAGCCTGGGTTTTGCTGCTTCTGGGTATAGTATAAGACAACAATCTTGCTCTAGAAAGGGTAGTTGGGTCTTTCGCTGAGAATGTAGCGCTCTCCAGTTGTGGTCAGTCTGCAGGGAGAACAGCATCGTGAAGCCCTGGGTTTCCATATCCCACCATACAGCAGGGAATCACAAAGCCAATCACTGCAGATCTAAATGCTTGGGCAATTTTTGGAAATGGACTGGCTGAGAACGTGCAGAGAACCAGAGCCTTTCTTTGCCATCTCCTGTTCCTCTTCAAAGGAGCTTTACCCTCAAGAACTATGTAGGAGAGGTTCAGAAATTAGCAGGCAACATCTTCCATTTGGAATGTATGTTTTTGCTTTGGTAGAACACAAACAAATTCTTGGAGGCACATGCCCTAAGTCCTGAAAAATGAATATTCTATATAAAAAGATGCTACAGCGTTTTCACTCTGTCAGTCTCAGGCCAAGCCACTAAGACTAGTTCCAGTTACAGTACATGATGTTCAGTAACAGCCTGAAATGAAGACTCCACCTGGAATGCAGCTCTTGGGGCACCTAAAAAAGGATCTTTAACGGGCACATCAGAATATTTAGCTTTTTCAGCTTTTCAACAACTGGAGAAAAGGATGACCAAAATAATACTGAATACTGCCCACCAATCATGTGGCATTTGCCAGCATAGCACTCTGATTTTCTCTGAAAGTACTACTAATAAATATGTAAAGGTAACAAGCAGTGACTTTTCCTTTGCCTGCTGTTTCACTCTGAGATTTCTATCACATATGTGAAGCCCCAAGAGATTCCATATGGCACTCTTGGCAAATTTCAACAAGTTGATTTTGTTGCCTCTTCACCTATGAAAATGTCAAATAGACGTCAATGTCAAATAGAAATAAGTTCCTAATCATGACCCTGCGGTAATTTCTGATTTCTATTTAGCTATTTAGTATTTGGCTACTCTGATCATTAAGACTGCTGATCTTCACCCAACTTCAAAGTCCAAGTAACTTCCCACCTTTGTTCATTTTTGAGATCTGTCATAAACAGCAATAAAATACAAGTCAGTTACATTCTTCATCTTCATTAACTATTCATTGGAAAATGGTTTGATTTCATGGTATGGCTTGACTTTTAAAAAAGACCTGATATTTTTTGTAAGTGTAAGGGCCTTACTCCAGTTTGAATTGCATGGAAACAGCTAGCTACACTGCAGAAAAGGTCCACTGAAATATAGGGCAAAAATCGCACTGTCTCCATAAGCATCCAGGTTTCCGGAGTTGCTTAAAGTAGAATCATGCCTAAGTGGTGAAAAGCAAGTCAAAGAAGAAACTATGTGTGCATGCACCAGAATATCCACGTGTGCATAGATTTTCTCCCCTTTATTCATGAAAGTACAACACTTCTCAGGTCTTGTCTTACAGCTCAGCTAACCAATGAATACGCCTAGTGCAACCACAGATTTTTCCATAGAGGAAAGGAAGTCCAAGGGAAGTGGAATTTCTTTCAATATCATATGCTTTTTAATAAATACTTTGGCAATATTCTTTGAGCATAGTACAATTTGTTAGCCTTTACGGCATGCAACTAAATTAATAGCACCTACACAATCATTTTTATTACTTCAGGTAGAAAGATCACAGCCTTCTAAATGTAACTGAGTAACTGTAAATTACTGTTAACAACTACCTGAGAGAGAAGGAAGTGGAAAGTCACCTCCACATTGATGACTGTTTTCCATTCTTCCTTGCCACTTTTGAAAGTGAAGTTTTCAAATAAAATGAATAAAATATATAAATGAAATAAAGGGGAGACTTAATGGGTTGTAAACCCTGTATCCCTACCATGGCTTCTGAGGACTTTGTAGCTAACCATGAAAGCCATTCTTTACAACTAGCAGGTCATCAACCATTATGTTGTTAAAATACATTTTTTTTTCTTGAATGCAAATGTATTTTGAAATGTTTTAAAACCCAGGATTATAAAAACAACTGCCCTAGAGGGAACATATTTTAAGTCAAGTTAATATACCTAGTTTCCACAATAATAACCTGGCCATCTCCATAAGAATACAAAGCTAACTCTGCATTACAGACCTTGTACTAGCAAAGCAACTGATTTGTATTTAAACCAGTAGCAGTATGCTTCCCAGAGCGAGCATTTACAATGTGCAGAATATGGCCATGGCATTTCACAAATTAAAAACTATATTTTAATCTAGATCTCACTTCTGATCTCATTTATAAGATGTTAAGAGAATTCCCCACAGAAGTCCATGAATGTGCTTGGACAAGAAATCAGTGTCAGGAAGAAAACAATCAGCTAGAAGGCTAAGGCTTGTAACCAAACACTGATCTGATGCGGTAGGATCATTTGTGGACAGATAGTTCACAAATATTGCAGCGATAAACACTGGTCTCCAATGACTGTGAAAAATCAGCTCTTTTGAAAGGACAGGTTATGTATACATCTGCAAACTCTGCAGCACGGTAGGAACAGATCTACAGAGCAAAGTAGTTGGTATTAAGGAGCCAGTGCCCACACATATGTTCTATACATGGGAGTCTTCTCTGGACTAGCTGCAGTGTGATCTTGTGGACTGCATGCCCATGAGCCAGTTTGAGTGCATGGGACAGACCTGCACACCCTTATGTTTTGTTTCTTCTCAAAGAAACTCAGCTCCCACACTGCAACATGAACTGGTGTGTGGCAAATGGGGATGGTCAGAAAACATGCTTTAAAGCAAGTTCCTGCTCTGGATGAGATCCCCAGTTTAGTATTTAACCTTAAAGACTGTTGTTTCAGCTGTTTTTGAAGAAGTGAGAGAACATTTGATGCTCAAGGCAAAAAAACAATTCAAGGAAGACTGTGGGAGGATGCAAGTCCGAGACTCTACAGAACTTGATCTGGAGGCAATAAGCAAAAGAGAACTATCAGGGGAAAATGAAAAACAGCAGCAAGAGAAATGGTAAAAAGCATAGGTTTATATGGAGTTGAAGGGGTTGCTTTGTTCACTTGGTGGTGGTGAAGCAGCATGAGCAGACACAAAAGAGGTGGGTGAAGACAGAAGAGAGAATTTCAGAAAGTTCTCAAAGATGCATGTTTTGGGGTATTGCTCAATACGTGGGACAACTGATGTGTAGAGCCATGCAGGACTTGAGGTCGCTGCTGTCCTTTGCTGGCCTTTAGTGGGAGCTGGGCTGAAAGGAAATGTGGCAACAGCTGTAGAGATCAGGGATAAGGCAAAGGAACTTAGAATTTGGCCCTCTGGATTGCAACTTTGTTCCATCAGGTCTCGGGTCCACCCTTTGCACTCAGTCATACTCAACATCCAGAGACTCGGCACAGGAGGCTCTACAGTGCCTTGCAAACGCAGACATTGCAACAGGCATGGTCTACAGTACCTAGAGACAGAATAATTTTCTGCCTGCTATTTATATCCGTAAGTATTAGATTTCATTACAGCTTGTCGGATACGTACATATTTTACCCAGCCCTTTAAAATAATTCCAAGAATTTGACACACTGGCTTCCAAGAAGAGAGCAAAGAATTCCAAAAGGTGTTTTACATGGTGTGAAATTGCAGGTTTGTTCCTTTGTTCTACATTTACTAGTAATTAATTTCCTCTAGTAATCCCATATTTGAATCTTGGCACTATAAAACTGAGGGGCTGAACACAAGCCTTCAAAGGCAGAAGGCTGATGGACTAGTACAGATCACCCTGTAATAATGTAGATTTTATTTTTTTGAGGAAGTATTTTGGTAGTGTTCTTATCATAGCCTAAGTGAAAACACAGCATCCGGTTGGAGAAATAAATAAATAAAATTCAAACAGGAATTTACAAAGAAAAGAGTATTTAGCTTGCCCGGAACATGTATTTTCCTCAGGCCATTCTCCCACCCTACTTTTGCAGGAACAAAGACAGCAGAGCTGTGATGGAAAGCAAATACACTTTATTCTTCAAACAAATGGGGACACAGAATGGAAATAGCGTACGTGGTGAAAAAACAAATTAAAACCATTTCTTTTTTGGTTAAGACAGAATTACATAGTTAATCTCCCTGTATTTAACACTGGTATTCTGTTTTGAACTATACACCCCTACCTACCCATCCTTATTTCTAAAGCTGCCACCGCTAAGTTTGTGGGATCATAAATACAGAAAGAATTTAGACTATCATTTTTAAGATCTTTCCAGCTGCAGGTTTGCTCAGAAACCTCTCATGCTAGTTCCAGTAATTCTTCTTTTTTTTTTCCCCTCCATTTTTTCTGTTTGTGTCTCCCTACTAGAAAAAAAGAGTTGCTTTCTTGATTCAGATAAAAAGCAAACCATTGGCCAGATGGAAATCAGTGGAGAAGTCATGTCCTTCAAAATGCAAAAGGCAGTGAAGTACTGTAGATTTTCAATACTCTAGGGTGAACCTCACCATCTGCTATGTTTGTGGCTAAGAAAGACTGACCTCCCTTTGCATCAGACAAAAGTAACTCTGCGCATTAAAAGAAGTTTAAACAGAGAAGATGTAACTGCCTAATTTGCAGGTCACACACAAGACAGCGAGCATCCAAAAGGCATTTATTTTTATTTTAAGGTGATGAGTATTCTACAGCCTATTTAACTCTCTTTGGTGAACACTTTGCTCAGGGATCCTACTCTCTCCAAACACAAAGGTCTATTTTGCAATCTCCTCCCATGTATGCTCTTTATCAAACTGATGATGAAAGCTATAAATGAGCAGAGAGAGCAACATCTTTCTCCCCTCCAAATTTCCAAATATGATCTAATTCTCACAATATGGCATTTAGGATCTTAAGTAAACATGGCAAACTGTCAGTCACCAATTTCCTATTAACGTCTGAGCAGCGGAGAGGCCTTCATTTCTAAATCGTTATTCTGACCCTTCTTATGGAACAATTATCTGCTGTGATTTCTAACTAAAAGGAGCCCAGTAGCTTTCCTGTAAGTAAATAGCTCATTAATGTTGGAAGTCGGGTTTGTGCTCAAAGACTGTCCTATGTAAATCAGAGCTGATGAGCACTTAACTAATCTGTTTACAGACCAGAGCTGCTGGGCAGGCCTCAGTGATTTTCTATCAAAGCAAAGAACCATTCTTTATGGGCATCTGGTTGTCCCTGAATTGGTAGTTTAAGCATATACCCTTGCTTCAAAGAAAGATCAAAGGATTTATTACTTCTAAATGAGTGCATTATTTCCACTTACTACTTTCTTGTTTGCAATGTGTTACTAACAGCACCATGGCAGAGTTACCTCAAGACCGACTAAATTTCTCATAGATTCCTGAATGTGGTTTTAGATGTTACGTGTAGCCTTTAGCATACAGTCCGTTACATAGATGGGTAAGGAAACAAAACACAAACAAAGAGATTAGGACATCCATTTACGGGAAATGGATTTTAAAAAACAAAGCAAAACAGCTGCAACTTAATGTATGAAAATGGCCATTTCTCATTTTTACTGTAAATGTAAATAATGAGCCTCTTTCAAAATGACAGCCACAGTTCTGTGGAAAGAGCCAGTTTTGGCTCATGTTCATATGAAAGAGATACACATCACTCCTGCTCTCAGCTAAAGCTGAGATACCACAGTCATGAAGTAGCACAACGACCAGTTCAATGAACAAATTCCTATTACCCCATAAATGCCTACCATCCCCATCCTCTTGGCTTACTGTTTATAGCTCCGTTTACTTATTAAGCCTGGAAAAAACAAGGGAGACACATTCATTATATGCTTTCTGGCACTATTGGGAGCACATGGAAAGCAAGTAAGACCTAACATCTTATTTGCACACACACTGAAGGCCTACAGTTAGCTCAGGCACAGAACTGAAAAAGGAATTTTCAGGAGGAAGTGCAGAAGTAGATTCCAGGCAGCCAGGGCCAAGCCAGACAAAGCTGCCAACACTACAGCCACAAGTGGCCCCAGGGAGAATTTGGAGAGGCTGGTGTGATGTTTATTGCTCAGACTTCAGTGCTGGGTGGTGTAATGTGGGACAGGAACCGCTTTCTGCTGCCTGCAACTTTAGCAGTGATATCTAAAGATAACTGTGGGCTCAGTGTCTCCATCTTGCTCACGGTACCAGCAGGAGCAGATTGCAGCTCCCTTATCTGTCTAAACACATAACCATCCTTCCCTGTTAGGCCTAGCAAAACACAGTGTAAGATTCTGCCTAGTTCTTCTCTGTTTAACACAGGAATCATTTTGCATCCACATAAGCTAACCCAGTACCTATCCAAGGACAAGCAGAGGGAAAAAAGGCATAGCAATGGGAAGTGGGCACAAAATCCAATGTCTGTACAAGAGAAACATTTTGGCATTAGCTCCTGTGACAGCTCACAACTTGCTGATCTCATTTTCTTTAACAGTGTTTTTCTCCCCTTCTCCTGGCAGGGACTAGCATTGGCTATTTCAGAGCATTAAGAGCAAACACGGTTCTGTATAAACACAGTTCAGTGTAGTGACAGAGCAACATTAATAGCCCTGGTTAAGTGTCTGCAGCAGAGCTCGTAGCAGGACTGGACTCTCTGCAGAAAGCTTACTGCAAAGTGGAAGAAATAACCAGCCAGCTGGTATCCTGGTATATATACATCCATACATACCTCTTGGTTCCAATATATCAGTTCTAATGAGATAGACCTTGTATAATTACCGACTGCACAGGAGTCCAATTGTGTCTCAAATCCATGCATCTGAATGAAGCTCAGAGTACAATCAAAAGGCAGTGACTACCACTATCAAATACCTCCAAGAATTCACATCAGAATTACAGGTAACATACAACAAATCTTCAAACTGCAAAACCCTGTCACACATGGAAATATATAGCTATAGATACACACATATAATGACACTGAAAATTATCACTTCCATGACAGAAGACTTTTTTTGCACTAAAACCTGTGGAGAAGAATGGGGCTGAAGAGAATGCCTAGTCAAATATGCTCCAGTTTTATGTAAGGCTATACAGAATATGTTGGGAATACAATGAGAGGTAGGGATTTGAAATGGAAGAGGATAGCGTGAAACCCAGGGGGGAATGTGAGGGAATGCTAAGAACTACCAATTAAACCATCAGGCAGGGGACTTGTCCTCAGCATTGTGCAAACAGAGGAAGAAATAGCAGGTCGTAAGACTGCTAAATAAGTCTGATCCAGCAACAACATCCACTAAATATTTGTCATCAAAAGCTTCCAGGCTTTATAGCCACAGAGAATGTAAAATGCAAAAACAGGGTATTGTTGCTAGCCACACACTAGGTACTGGAAACAGCCAATCTACACAGCACTCCGTTCAGGCTAGTGCCCAAGCAGTCACCCAGCCTCCCAGGAATGTCGCTGGGACTAGAGAGCTGCAGTTGTGCAAGCAGACAAGCTTACAGCTGGCTCAGGTTATGTCTGCAAGCAGTTACTACAGCCCAGTTAACACTGTAAATTGCTGGGAAGAAACCAAGGACCAAGCACTAAGCGCACAAAGAGATTTTGAGAAGTATTCTTTATGTTATTTTCTGGATCACTTGCTTCCCTACAGCTGCTGGAGCTATAAGCGAGTAGCTCTGAAATCTGAACTAGTTCGGTCATGAATCTCAAATGAGATGATACTCATTTCTGTGAACACAACAGTAACACTTTGCATTGTTGTATTTGTCTCATAACATCATTTGGATTTCTTTCCAGTGTAGCTATATTTCAAGTATGAGTAAACTTACCTTTTTATCAGTTGTATTTCAGAAGTATATGTCCAGTGCTTCAAGTCTTTTTGAAATCAGTGAACTTCAACAAAGATATGTTAGCATATTAATTATTTTCAGACATGACATTTACTTTAACAAACAGAACCCTGTCATCTGACCGTAAATGAAAAGCAAGTTCCCATCTCAGGGTCAAGGCCAAAAAGAGGAGTTGGGAGTTAACGCAAAAAGAAAAGTCAGACTTTTAATTACACAATAGTTACAATGAGACATTTAGTACTTTTAAAAGGTTTATCTACCTGTGTCAATTTATCCCAAGTGATTACAATCCATGATGAATGCATAAAACCCTAAATCAACCAACCAGAAAAAAACCCACACTGCCATATATCTACTTTGTTCCAAACTATGTATCTATTGAACATACCAACCATAACAATATTAATTTTCTGTCCACCTAAAAAAAAAAAAAAGTAATTTTTACTATTACATATTGGAAACAAAAAAAAGAAAAAAAAAAGGGGGACTGTGCTGCAAGCAGGACAGGCTGTGACAACTCATATGTGGAAAGCCACAAATCTTTAAAATACCAGTAGCCTTTAAAGACCATTTATCCATTACACTATTGCACTGACTGGCAAAGATGTCTCTGCTATTTTAAGTTTGAGCTTTTCAGAAGCAGTGTTTATTATAATTTTCAGACCTTACCTAAGCTAGTCCCACTACTTTTCAGTTTTGCAAAGCTTGCAGCAAGAGTTCTAATGATAATGAAGTGAACGAAAAGGCTTCCCCTGACTTTAAGAGGGTCAGATCACAAATCTGAAAATACTTGAGAGAACCCTAGCTCCACATGTTGTTTCAGTGCACCAAGGAAACACAGTAGAGGCTTCTAAACTGCATCAAACTTTCCACACAATATTGTTAGACCAGCTCTTGTTGAAAAGCCAGGCCATATTCTCAAGCTTTCTCCAGCAAAGTTAAATTACATTGTTATGTGGGGGAGCAGAAGACGATGTGGAAGATGTGGAGCCAAAACAGAAGCAGCAGGTATCACTACCAGTCAAATTAATAGCCTCAGAGCTGTTTCTGGATAATTCTGGTCTTTTGAATCAGAGAGGGTAGACTAAAAGCACAGAAAGACAACTACTGTACAAAATCAGTAGCCCTCATATGACAGCAGCCCTCCTTTGCTTGCTCCAGGAGCAGAACCAATCTTCCTGCTCCATAAACCATTTAATAAAATCTTGATGTGAGCAAGAGCCCTAAGATTTAGACAGCTGACAAGATGTAGCTCTGTTCCCAGGCAGGAAATGACAGCAGCTATTCTGTCTCCTCCAGCAGCTCTATCAGCCACCATGGGACAAGGCTGGGATAGAGAGCAGCAATATCAACTACAGCAGCTCCTGCCGAGTCCCTTCCTCTCCCCATCACCACCCTGGTGCCAACAATGCGGCACGATCCCTGCCCGAGAGACATGCTCGAGCTGTGCGGGAACTGCAGCTTGGCCACATCTGTGCTGGAATCACGTGGTCATTCCGAAAAAAAAAACACGGAGAAAAATCTTGGCAGTATTGCAGTTGATGGCAAAATTCCCACTGATTAAAACAGAGCCAGAATACCACGTATAATACTTTCACTTGGTCAGAACGCCTCCTCTTCCTCCTGAGGCTTGTAAGAGCCATAAATAAAGTTAAAGCAATATAGTACTCAGCAGTTTTAATAGAAGGCCTCCTCTGTTAAACGACCACCAAAAATAGTTGTTTAAGACAGGTTATACTGAATCATAAACGAGAGAAGCTTGCTTAGGATTTTTTTTTTAAACCATCACTACTTTTATTAGTTGTCAATGTTTTCCTGTTAGTCAATAAATGTATTTGATATAGGTGAGTTTCCAAAGTAAGCATGATGGGAGGGCTAGTTTAACATTCAAACTAATTTAAAAATAAGTTACCTCAAGCTTCCCTTTGGGACATTTACAAAATATGCAGTTAATTTGTTGCACCTAATTTGTGTGTATATACTGGGAGGTCATTAGTGCAGAAATTCAACCAATTTTACAATCTTTCTGTTCAGCTCAACAAATCACTGTTTTCAACACCTGTTTCTGGTGGTGACAATAGTTTTAGTGCTTGCTTAATTTCCACAGACAGGAAGCTTGCCCTAGGCAGAGCAAAAAGATACATTATATAGATATGTATATGCAGAACAGATGAAGCTACTATTAATACCACCACTAGGATATGTGCCCAGTTACACAATACTTCCTTCAGAATTAGGAAAAAATGTGTTTTCTAATATGAATTGCATTATTGGCTTCAGGTATTGTAGGTTATTAAACATTTCAAGACACCTTCTATAATAAGACTTTTAAAAGAGTTGTTTCTAACTTTGCCAAACTGTTTGGTCTAAAACTCTACATGCTGGCTGGCTGCCCTCAAGCTCCCTTTTTTTTCTTTTTCTTTTTGTTTCTCGTTTTCAATTTAAGCCAAAATCCTCCTCCAATAAGGAGACCAGAGAACATTTTGTTGGTTTGCCAAAATTACATCTGGCAGCCTTTACTGCAGCTTGAAAACCCCTGCGCTTTGGAGCAGATACTTAAAATTTGATCAGAAGTAATGGCGGAGAAGAAACGAGCCTTATGTTTCCCCAGGAAAGTTTGTTCAAATGTGCCTAAACTACAAACCTTCGGGAGAAAAATAAAGATAACAACAAACTTTCCACACGTTTAACTGGAACTTTATGATTTCAGAAGCTAAAATCTTCAAAGAGGCTGCCTCACTGAGCATGTTCCCTTCCCTCATGGCCCATGGCATTCCTGTGTGCACACGGATCACCTTCCAAAAGCAAACAAGGGGGTTACAGGCCAGCACAGTCATAGTGACTGCTCTTAGCTGCTCTCAGGTGGAGTTGGACACTAGAAGGAAGCACCTCTCAGCAGTCCTACTAATGTCAGCCACCTCCCCAAGCCAAATACACAGCAGGCGACATAAACAGGCCTCTTTTGCAATCCCTCACCTCATTCACTATACAATGCCCTAAGCAACAAGGGTCCTATAGGCAAAAACATCCTTTGTTACATGGTCCCAAGTTCATCATGAGACTTTTAGTCACCTTTTTTTTTAATTTATCTGAGATTAGAGTTCCACAGAAAAAAAAAAAAAACTATGTGATCATGTATTTCAAGGTTGAGCTCACAGTTTGCCATGAGTTAATGGTTGTATATTTCTGTGTTTTCCAGCACTTGAGTGGTTGACTTTACAAGTTTAATAGTATTTATTGAAGCTTTTAATCTAATTTCAAAGAAGGAATTCAACTCTGTAGAAACAGTAGTTTCATTAAAGATGAACATTTTTTTAAAGTTTGCTCCCTATAGTGCTATACTCACATATAAAGAACCTCAAATCTCTGATTGACCTAGAAAAGTATATATTTTTAGAACAAACTGAAAAGAGAACTGATCTATCAGTACTGTTTAATGATTTTTGTATAATGTTACTAATGTGTTAAAAGTTAATGTCCAAGTTCTCGGATTATTCACACACTTTTTGAGCTAATTCAAGCACACAATGTTGCTATTTGTATATGCATATATAAAAGGTACTGTCATACAACCTGAATTCCAAAAATAGGAATGTAAAATGCTTAATTGATCACTAAGCCCCAAGTTAAGCATGAATGACTAGCTCCACTGAAATAATTCGGACTACTTATCTTCATAAAACTAAGCACGCACCTGTACACTTGTGAGTTGAAGGAGTTGGTGACCATTTGGTTAATGAAATGTATATGCAAATATATTACCTTATTCATTTCACAATAAGAGTTCTTCAAGATCTTGCTTTTGCAAGACAATCTGTAGAAAACCAAGCAATTTAAAAATAAAAAATAAGTACAAACTTGTATTTGTGTTTACAAGACTGCACTAAAATAAAAAGCAAATAACAATATAGCAAGTATTTACCAGTATAGTTTTTTATTTCTTTTCAAAATAATAGGGTTTCCTTAGGTTTATAATACTGAATAATGCAAATGTACCCTTTGTTAGAATTTCCAGTAGGTGCTATTCTTGAATTCTGAAAATGTGTGACAGAATACAGGAAGAAAATATAAAATTGGGTTAGCAAAATACAATAATGGAACTTTACAAGAGGGACACACATATTATGTTATTTTAACTAAGTCTATCAGTTAAACATGCTGTAACAGCATTCCAAGTAGTTATATATGCCTATAACCTTAAACTGCAACCTGAATCCCAGGAAAAAATCACTAGTCATCAACCCAAAGCTAGTAGTTCCATGGGGGAAAAAAATCCATCTCAAGCTGCATTTCTTCAATCTTCAAGATTGAACAGATCTTCCCTTTTTACGTAAAGAATTATTTTTTAATTTTAATAAATCACTATATGTATCCTTAAATCACTCTATATCTTTCGCTTACTGTTCAAGATTCTCTTAAGTTTGTTGCCATAATGTCTTTTATTTTATATGCAAACAATCTAGCATTTTAATAAAAAAATATTTATTTATTGCCTTTAGTGAAAAAAAAACCTTTAATGGTTCTTAAAAAAAAAAAAAAAAAAAAAAAAACCTGTCTGGCTAATTGCCAAAAAAGGGCTTCCTTTGATTTCCTTTTTCAAGAACTGATGAAAAAATACTGGAGTTTGTTGTGATCTAGACAACCAAAGATAGTCATCTTGTATGGGATCACAATGCACAGTATTTGATTAAATGCACATATTTCTCAAATGAGCTATAAGGAATAAAACAACAACAAAAATGTGTTCTGCTATCATGTCCATTGCTGAAGGGAGCTCACAAAGTTTCCTCCTCACGTAAAAACTGGAACACAGACGAGAAGTCTTTCAGGGCATAGCCCTTTGCACACATCATCCTGTAGATCTGATGTGCCTGGGACCCCAAAGGGACTGGTGTCTTGGTGTTGGTGGCTGAAATCTGGGCCAGGCCAAGATCCTGGTGGAGGGGGAAGAGGGAGAAAGAGGGCAGAGGAAGAAGGGAAGGAAAAGACGTTGGTGAAGAAACAACAAGGATATAAATAGCTATGTACATACTATAGGCTATTTGGCTTCCATTGTAAAGAAAAGTGTACTGCCAACAAATGCAATACTCCAGCCTTAAATTCCATTTGAGGAAGAAGGGAGTCTTGTTTAATTTTTTGTTTTTTAAAAAATCGGCTCAAGGCAGACACCCTCTTTCAGGATCAGAGGAATTTTGAGATTCCAGATCACTACACAATCTGTAAGCAAGACTTTCCCCCCTCTGTTATGTCACCTCCATAAGATTCCCCGAGCTATTCACTTAAGCATCTCTCATGTGTTTTAATAGCACCACTTCTCTATTTGGGTGAGAGGACACCTTGTGTTCTAAAACAGGATAAAAATGAAGCTGGAAAACATCAACAAAATTGAAGTCACTTAGCATATGCACATTTACTTTAAAGTAACCATGTGATTAATGAAAAAATGATAGGCTCAGGCCACTTTGTGAATATGAATGGTTCACAGTCTAAGTAGAAGAACATATTAAAGGATTCCCTAGGGGACTCTCATGAGTCTGCTGCAATTCCAAATTTGCTTTAATGACTGAAGATAAAAGAATACAGAGAGTGCTTCCACTGTGTCTTCAGACACTTAGTTTGGGGCATAAAAAGAAGTGAGCTTGCCAAGAAGAAGAAGAATTGGAAACCTGTCCTCTATGAGCCCTTGTCGACTAGAGTTAGAATCTGAAATATACAGGACACAACTAACAAAGGCAAGTACCATGTACTATAGCTAGTTCTAGCTGGCTAAAAGTAGCTGACTGCACAAAGAATTGTGAGCTAGGCTGGAGGATGCCTCGAATCCCAAGTTGAACCAGAGACGGGCAATCAGAGACAGAAAATCAAACACGAGTCTGAAGATGTAAAGGCCTTGCTAGAGAAGAACACTCAGACACTCAGTTTTGAGTATCACATTTCAAGAAGGTTGCAGAAGAACCTCTCAAGTGTCACTAAGAAGTGTCTAGATTTGCTGTCCACCCAGGACTGTATATAGAACGGCAGTATATATATATATATATATATATATATATATATATATATTTCTCCTGCAACGAATCTTTGATACAGAAGATCTGAGAGCAGTAATACTGGTGAGAGAACCTTCAGCTCCTCAGGGCTGACTTACAAGACAGGTCTTTACTTCCTGTGCATCTGGATTTGAATTAGCACAAGAAAATTCACGATCTTACTCCGCACTCTAAATGTCACTTCGATCTGTAAATCGGCTCTATAAAGGTCATTCTGATACAAATCAGAATCACAGTTACTCTTCTTATTACCCTTGAATGACTCCAATATTTAGGAAAGTGGGAAAATATACATATCAGATGCCACAGAATCAAAAATATTCTTCATCTGCTTCGTGTGTAGCAGTTATACTGAAAGACTCACCGTCTGAGAAATCCAGGAATAGTTATGCTAACCTGACTTACAGGAAGGTATTCCATGACATATTCCTAGCCTCATATAAGCCTTCTTTGTGAAATCTGTTGCCATGTTGTCCATTTCTTTCACCAAAATTTAATTCACATCATGGAATAGCCAAATGGCAAAATCATCCTACTCCAAACTTGCATGGTTGATTTTCACAGTGCTGCTCTACTTTTCTTTCTGAGGGGGAAATCACAGAAGCAATCCTTGAGGATTCTGAAGACTGCTCCCACAGTGGAATTTCATAAAGCAAGTCTTCAAAGCAACTACTTCAAGACCCCAGCTCCAAGACGGCTGAAATTTTAGACAACATTGTAATAATAAATGGACCCTAACTCCAAAATGCAGGAGTCCTTTTCCTTCCTTTTCTCACATCCTATAAACTGGAGCTTTGAAGAGAAAATAAAGAAAATAAATAAAATAAAGCTTAGTGTCAGCTTCAAGTTGTGAAGTGTTTTGCACCTTTTCTTTTGAAGCTGGAGATTTCCTGAGTGAAGCAATACAAAACAGTTCTGACTTAAATTTGCCTTTTGCTGATCTTCTTGGAAAGGTAAAAATCAGACCATATCTTACTGGTTCTCTCTTCCTCTTTGGAATTGACGTTTTCCAGACGTCTCACTATACTGACTACTGTAACTGCTTTTTCTCAGCCTAGAATGGTGGAGAAAGACTCTCTTTTGGGAGACAGTTGTCAAATATTTTTTAAAGAAAAAAAAGGCTCACTATGAAAATGCAGTTACTTAAGTCTATTTTGCAGTTGATCTAAATGAAATTCTGCCATTCAGAATAAAACTCAAATGCTTACTGCCAAGAGTCAAAAACAGTATGATCTCAATCTAGCTCTTCTAAGGATCCAAAGAAGATTGTGTTGTAAATGTAAGATGGAACTTCTGGCCTGCAAGGGGTAATACTATGCTTTATTTTTTAGTGTAAAACCTTTGTAGTAGTTTTTATATTAAGTTGTCTAAACTCTAGGTTTCAAGACTGAGGAGCTTCTGACAAAGCTTTCCTTCCCAAGCAGCTAAAATTGGGATTCTCTGGGTTTGTTTGAGAGATTAGCTTCAACTTCTACCACATCTGACACCTGAGTAGTAATCTAAAGCTAAGTTACTGCTGAATGACTGCCTTCCTGAGCCACTCCTAGATGTGATTCATTGTAGCTCTCTTCCACCTCAGGATTGTACCTGGATTTCTTTGCAATACATTTTTTCTTTTTTTCTTCTTGAATTACAAAAGCGCGTTTTGTATTGCTCAGAAAAGAAGTCCCCAAATCAAACAATTCACAAACTACGTGATACATCATCTACCAAGAGGAAAGTAATAATAGAAAAAGCCTTTCCACAAAATAAGGTACCATGTCTTAAAAAAAAGTCACCACTGCACCAAATAATATCCTGAACATGAACAGCTCTCTTTTGGCTAATTATTCCAAAAATTTTCCATCTGTATTGAATAACAGAAGAATCTACTGTCTCTCCTCCCTGTTGAGGATTCAAGCTTGAAGAAGGCAGCCTACTACCTGAAGAACAAAGGAAGGAGAGGCATACTTAGAAGAGGTGAACCACAAGGTGCACTGCAATATCCAGGTTTGATCCCTGCTCTAATAATTTTCTTTTATTATTAAGTGCTTGATTTATTTTCTATTCACACTGTACATGGGAAGAGTTAAGTAACTAGACTTAAATGAAAGTGAAACTTACTGAAAAAGGCCAAAATGGCAAGCCAATAGGGAAGACTCACAAACTAGCAGGTCTAAAATCCTGTATGAACTTAAATACCTCCTTCAGGACAGCATCTCTACTTAAGTGATATTCAAAGTGTGAAATGGTTTCCAGCACTTACATGGTCAGATGGTAGATCTCTTCCAGGACCACTTTTGTAATTTATCTTAGGCAATCACTGTGCTAAAAGCAGTAGTTCAAGAGTCAGAGTCCTGTGACTCCTTCCTCCAGAGCTGTGTATCGTCTTCATGAGGATGCAGAGCCCTGACCTCCTTGCCTACTCTCCTCTGGCCTCTAAGAGTTTTGCTTTCCTGACCACAGATGACTCAGGCCAGTACTTTTCCTAGAATAGCCAAGGGCATGGCAGTAAGAGCACTCTCCTGGGATAAGACAGCTGTAGGTTACAACTTCCCCAGGCTGAAAAGAACCTAAACCCCAGATCTCTCACTTAGTAGACAAGAGATTCAGATTTCTACATTTTTACTCATAAGAAGCAGTGCTGCCACGAACAAAAACAATGCAAGAGCAGCCACAGCATGGTGCAAGGACCCCAGAAAATTGGAGTCTACAGAAGGAATTATTTCAAGGGATGTCCATTTTCTGCCTTCAGAATGACACTAGGCAGAAAGACAAACACCTAAGCTGTTGGCTGAGCAGAGTGGGATGCTACAGGGCATGTCCACTACCACAGCTTACAGTATCTGAAAGAGATTGGGCAAAAAATGTTAAGTGTCTATTCCATCTTTTGCACCTAATTAGATCAGCAGGACTTTCCTAAAGTACTGTCTTGAGGTTAGGCTCCTATATTATAGATAAGTCATGTGAAAAACACAAAATGGCTTGCAGAATATTTGCTGTAAAGACAAACCTCACAGGAACAGGTGCTCCTGGATTAAGTCAGTACTCAAAAAAAGTGCATGAAACATCACTGAGTGGTTTTGCAGAAAGAGTAGTGAGGAAGAGAGCTGAGGTTGATGTGAAGCCCTCCAGCCTACTCAGTAATTCAGAGCTACAATAAAAGGCTGGGGCCCCTTCTGCTCACGCACATTCATTTCCCCGTAATAATTAATTTTCACTGAGAAGGCTGTTTGCTAGAAATCCAGCAAGAATCAACCGTAGCGTTACATGCAAGTGCCATGTACCTTAGCCATGAGTGTTGCTCCAAAGCCACCTTGGTAATTATTAGCAGATGGTACTCCTTCCATCACTCCTGGAACAGGATTGTATGTGTCGCTTGACCAACAACGACCTGAGCTCATATTTAGGATTTTGGCCAGCAGCTTTGGGTCAAGCCCTAATCTGTCAAAGGTCAAGGAAGAGAAGTGTTAACATCAAAATGCACAAGACATGGGTGACTTGTTTTATATCTTAGGACCCAACCACCATTTCTCTCCCTTTATTATAAGTCATGAAAAATGACATAGTATTGATATTGGGGGTGGGGATGCTGTATTTTAAATTAAAGAACATCAATCTACCATTTAAGCAGCAGGATTTCAAAGCTTGTTCCTTTTACACTACGCAAAGCCCCTTCACCTAGCAATTTTGAAAGTGCAAGCAAAATAAGGGTCCTCTGAGAACAGCAGTTCTCTTGTATGCCAATTACTGAAAGGCATTCTCTGTTCTGCTACCTACTAGAGCACATACTTGTTCTTCATATCAAAACTATATTCTCTGAAGCTGAACAAAGAAAAGAATTCAAAAGCGAGAGAGGGAGTGTGAAAATACCTGTGATGCATTTATACGTGTGCATTTATGTATTTTTTGATATAACAAGACAATGCAAAGTGATCCTGCACTAACAATAGCAGTGATCAAAGCTGCTACTATTTTTAAAAAATAATGCCACTGTACACATCTGCATGTTCCTTGCTTCGTTTTTATTAAATCTTTATTAGGAACTCTTGCTTATGAAGCAGGCCTGCCTTGCACTATGACATATGCTATCCTTTCACAAACATACATTATAGTTCTGGGTCAACTGCTGATAAGGTTACTGATCCTGATAAAACAAAGGTTGGCCGAGTAGAAACATCATTTGTTCTATCACAGAGCTGATGGCATAAACTGCTGCTCAACAGGGACCCTAAAGATACTTCAACATTACAGAAAATGAACCCTCTTATGGATTCATATCTATGGATTCATATCATACTAAGTTGCAATTTTATACCAACTGCATTTATACCAACAATAAGCAGCAGCAGTTTACATGAGCTCTTCAAAAAAATGTTGAGTTGCACTCACCACCAAAAAAAGTGTGCTCTAACTGTGCTTTACTTTTTTTTTTTTTTAAACTTTTTTCTTTTAAGAGTGCTATAAATCAACACTAGCTCTTACCTAGGATTTTCTGCAACAGTCATGCACAGTCATAATGACCCTAACACCACTTCCAGACTCCATAGTACTCAAGGTTTTAATCTGTACGTGGGTAAAGCTCATTACCAATGAAATAATTGCTAAATTTTCTATGTGTTTATTCTAGCAGACATTGAAAGATTTTTAAAATTATTTTAGAGCAGTGGGCCCGATAGTATGGTTCTTTCTCCCACAATGACACATCTCTGCCATTCTTCCTGGCAAATACAAAACAAAATAATTTTTTTGTATTGAAAAGGTAGATTTTTAGCATTACTGTTGTGCAGTCTTACTTATGGCAAAAGTCTTCTTCTCCTCCCCATTTTGCAACACTGTCTCAACTGAAGGTTTTTCAATTGCCATTAAATGCACACATACATACATACATATATATATGTACACACACACACACACACATATATTTCCCATTTCTAATACATTTCTACAATATTTTAATCACACTTTTTATCATACCCAGTGCAAAGTCCTCACCAAGAGGCACTCTGAATAAATGTGCTTTAATTGCTGTCACACAGAGAGCATATTGAAAGCAGACAACTGAATTTTTAACATAAAGTTGTGTGTTATGGCCAAAATAAGTCTCTTGATTTGTTTGTTGCCTTATTGTTATTACATCCAGAACAGTATTTTTAGCAGTGCAGCACTTGCTTGTGCCATATCTAGCTGCATGCAGAGGCCCCTAATTACAGCTGCGAGTAGCATTTATACCAGAAGACATTGAGGTTATTATTTCAAAATGCAAATAACCCTCCCCAAAACCCCTCTTCTCACAATATTACAGCTACCTCTCTGTTAAAATATATTTTAAATGATATCTTTATGTTCTACAGATATGTAAAATATTGTCTGCAGTAGATCTATCATATTTTTGCTCTAGGGAAGGAAATAGGAAGATGGTGTCAGTTTAAATCCCTGCTTTTTTCAAACTTGGGTGCTCTTAAACACCATGCAGATTCTCTTTAGGAGACCTGAAACTACTTTTTTTTCTCTTTTGCAGCAAGTGTATCATTAATAAGAGCAAGTTAGAAGTGCTTTGCATTTCATCTTTCTGAGGATTCATCCACTGGTGCATATATAACTGACAGTTAAAATTAGACATATATTAAAATCAGTTACTGAAGAAGTCCTCTGTCTTCCACTGCGCCCAAAGCTTGTAATGGTCTGAAACCGGCTAGAATATACAGTAATTGTCATTCAGTGAGAGTCTATCCTGGAAAGTCATGCTTCAGTGGAGAAGACTGAGTTTCCATTTGAAATCAACAAATTAATCCAAGACAGGTATCTGAAAGGGCAAGTTTAATAGGAAGCAGCTACTGGGCTCTCAACCATGATAAAATGTTATTGCTGTTTCCCTGTAAATTGGCTGGGAACATATGATACCTTCTGCATAAGAGCTCCATTGCTGCTCGAGAGATATACGGCTCAAGCTATCAAAACGATGACAGTCTGCCAGTCCCCGGAACAACTTGCCATTGGATGTGGCAGAAGCATGTGCATGTGCATGTGGATTTACTACCCCGAAAATAACACACGAAAAAGCAGCCCATGTATTAACTGCAGTTATAATAGAGCACAAGAACAATCTGCTGCCTCAAATTAGTGCTTCTTCAATAATATCCCTAATGTACTGAAGCAGAAAATAAGCAAGACACACAAAAAAACGCTTAAAATAGGAACACTTCAAGCCACTGCTCAAAACTCCAGTTTTGCTGAGTTTTGATAAAGTAACGTAGTGAAATGTTCACACACTCCTCCCAGAGTTTTGTTTGCAATGGAGAGTAAAGCTGAAATGGCATCTCACAAAAAAGTTTCTCGCTCATCTTATTTTGAGTAGACAGACTGCAGTGGCTAAACTGCGGAGAGATTTTCAGCTCAGGGTGTTATGGATAAATACCATTTGAAGCTGCAAATAGGTATTGAAGCAGAATCTTGGGACCTTTCCACCACAGCTGAAAGTGGCTTTACCATCAGTGTTTGAAACACAAGTCTGGGAGCTACTGCAGCCCCTCCCGGCAGACAAGAGACCTTCTCTGCTGACAGAAGTACAAAAATGATTTTACACCAAGGTCACTGGCATTAATCTTTCTATCCTGGTTCTTTCCCAGCCATATTAAACAGTCTTGTCCTGTCTCACGGCACCACATAATCCACTCGCTCGGTCTTGCAGGCGGCCTCGGAAGGGACTGCCAAGTGCCTGACAGGCAGCGACTTCCACCTGACCGAAACACAAATGAGGTATCAGCAATGTTTAATTTCCATCTTTGCCCTGCTAGCACGAGGCATTGCTGCCATGGAACTGGGAGCTCAGTACGAAGGCTTACTGCCACTGAGACGATCAGCAAAAAGAAAAATCATCTGTGATTGTGGACAGTATCAATACATGTTTTTATTTCTCATTAGTGAAATTCAGATGCACTCGGTGTTATTCTTTTGGCATACTAATTCCCTATAGTATTTTGCAATATACACGTTGTCAATAAAAACAAAACCAGAATCTACTCAGGAGATTTTTTTCCTCTTGCACTACCAAGCTGGAAAAAAAATGCAAAAGAAAATGTAAATTCATTTTGAGAATGTCTGCCACACCTCCAACACCTTTTGGTAGCAACATTCATAAAGCACCATTAAATTAATTAAAAAACAAAACAAAACATAAAAAACATTTCAACTGGAACTCAGGCTGGCATTTTTTCTAAATTACAGTATGGAAACTAAACCCAAGCCCTTCCAGTGAACATGGACATCATTAGTAACTGATGATGATATAGTCAAATGAAAAACAAAGGGAATGAAACACAACATTCGCACGGGACTGCTGGCTTTTCTGGGGGTTTAATGTGGAATTTTTTCTCACTGATGCCAGGTGTCCTGCCTGTTCATCATTGGCTAGTTAGACTGGAATTTGGAAAAAATCTACTATATCAAATATAAAAGAAAGAAAACAATAGCAGAGATCATTTAAAAATCTGAAGTGAATGAAATTATCTCTCTGCTTCAAAAAATGAAAGTTTAGGCTGCGTGGTGTGTTAAAACAATAGAGGCAGTACTTCATAATTAGCATCTAACATCACATTGCTTCAAATGTTTAGGCAGAGTATATGCTAGTTTCTGCAAGGCACTGTCATTTGACTTTTACTCACGTCTAGTTCACAGACAAGAACAGTTTCTGAATTATTCAAAGTCCATAAAACCTCCAGACTTAAATAATGAACAGATGTATGCTGTGCATGACATGAGGACACTTTATAGTCTATCTAAAAGTTAAGAATATGTCCAAGTTCCACCATTTTTATCATTAACTTTTTAGATTTTCAGCATCCTTTACTGATTATTAGTCAGTGATAGGCTTTCTTTGCCTGAGACACTTCCATCTAATGAATGAGGTTGTATCCTGCTCTCTCTGATCTTGGCAGTCAAAGCATCCTGAGATTGTGCACCAAAAGAACCACTGGTCAAACACTACTTTGAGTATGCTAGGTAATAATGCATTATGTTAACTTTTGGACCATTTACACATGAAAAAATAACCAAATTATTAGTGAGTCTTTTAATGATTATCTTTCAATAGTTAATAACTATACCTTGTATATTAGAAATTGGTACATGCAAAAATTATAAAGTTCTTATTCTAGCTATAAGCAGAAGTCATTTTCTCCAGGATTTAAATCAAAGCACATTAAAATCAATGCAGAGGTTCTAAATTACTTCATAAGGCTTTGAATTACTGTTTATATCAAACTCCATGCAGTTTTGTACTAGATGAGATTCTGCTCTTCATAACATCCAGGTTACAACTAGCAGGTTTCTTCTACAATAAATATAGTTCCTTCTTGATTACCAGCACTGAGGGGTAGACAGCTTTGTATATTGTCACTTTCGGTTTTGCTCAGACATCTCTGAGCAAACATTTCAGACATTTCAAAACACAGAGTCAGTCAAAATCTCATCTGGAAAGGGATAAAATGAACTATGAAAAGTCTAAATCCTTTCAAGCTACAGTGACTGCAGACACAAATTTATTTTGCACAAGCTTCATATGCCCAAAGTATGTGTTCCAAACCTTTTGAATTTACTCTATTTTTAATTTTAACCGTAATCACCCTTACATATGTGGACAAAAACATAATGAGAACATCAGTTGCATATGCTCTACTAAGTGAGCCATGACCTAACACAGACCCTGGTGCCAGCTTTACACCACACTGGATTACAACAGTTGCATACGATGCTATTGCTTTTATTACGGCTTGATACAGATATGCTTCACTATCTTACAGACGCTCAATTTTAAAATGTAAATGGTACAGGATATTGATAAACCAATTAGCACTGATGCAAAGCAAATTCCTCTTTTATCTCAATTACAACATGACAACTTAATAGGTCAAGATAGTCTAACATCTGAGACAAGGGCAATTCAATAAAACAACTGCATCTTGATATGGTAATTAAGGGGAAATGTGAATCCATTACACTGCTTGTGTATGTGCGCACATGTGGGTGCTCTTTTATTTATTTATTTATTTGAAGTATTTGATGCTGTTTTTGTATTATATCAAATCTACAGGAGCACACAGTCTAGAGTTCAGTTGATAAATACCTAGAATATGTGCAGTTTTAGCAGCCCAATCATAAGGGTGTGACTTGGACAGATGTATAACGCATAGAGCCCTCAGAAGATATGTAATTGCAAGATAATTTATTCAGACACAGAATATATATTTTTTTGTGTATAATCTTCAAAAAGCTTTAGATCTGGTTAAGAGAATTCAGGAAGGTTCAAATACTGTGAAGCTGAACTGGTGTTTGCACACACTCAATGGGAACACGAAACAAAATCTCAAAAACCAGAACAAAAAAAATAGGCTTCAACTGGAGAAGAAAAATCGCTTCATTTGAATATACTGCCACTTACATGTCATATATATCACCTTCTATAAAAGAAAGGGAAGGAGTGCAGTGGAACATATTCTGATTTTTTTGAAAAAGAAAGAGTTCTGTCAATTGGGACAAACCATGATGAACAGGTTCGACAGAAAGGTCTATGCCTTTTTTATCCTTTAATTCTGACTTGAGATGCACACCATGTTAGAAGTTCTACTTTACAACATTTGGGAACAATTTAACAAAGCCATCCAGAGCCATAAGGGAGTATAATACTCAAAATACAATGTACACTAACTTCGAATACAAACAAAAAGGTATCTCTATATTATCTCTGCATGTTTAGATTTAAAAATAAACATTATTGTACAATGCACTGTAACAGAGCAAATAAACTCTTATTTGAGTTGCAGAATGTAATGATCTATATACAGCCATTACAAGAAAATATTCCTGTTCTCAAGAGTCTTGCCTTAGTTAAATAATCTCTTTAGAGTGTTAAAGGCTTTTACAAGAGAATTTCTAGCCAAATTTTATCTACACCATCTAATCATTGCTGTCTCAGGAAAAAACAACGGCAAAATACAAGAACTGTTAACACGGAAAATAAAAAACAGACCAACCTGATGCCCAGATTCATAGCCTCAGCAGTTCCAATCATACTGATTGCCAAGAGCATGTTATTGCAGATCTTTGCCGCCTGAAAATAAGTCAAATAGTCAATCAGCTTCTGAGTTTTGATAGAGCTAACACATAGGTATCTTTTTTAACTAGGCCCACTATAGCTATGATCAAATACCTTCAGATAGCTGTTTTCTAAAAGTAGCACCAGTACAGCTGACCTATGGTTCTTTCAGAGATCAGGAAACTTTTCTTTTTTTCCCCTTGGTGCAGGAGTTCAGTTAGTATGCATTACATTTAGGGGCTTTTTGCCCTTTACATCATAGAGACTAAACTTAGAAGAAACAAAATAAAAATCTGAATCCTCCAACACAATCTGGGGAAGGACCAGGCACTACAGTCCTAGGACAGTATTTTACATACACATGGTTGAACAATGAGCAAACAAAGAGAAGATAATATAGGACATTTGGTTCTGGAATAAAAAATGGGTTTCATGAAAGACAAATAAAGGAACAGAAAAGAAAGACTGAAATAACTGGTAAGTCCTCAGCAATCATTACCTGCCCGGTTCCGACCTCTCCACAGTAGACCACGTTAGAGCCCATACACGTCAGTAACTCTTTGGCAGCATCAAACTCTTGCTCCACTCCACCAACCATGAAAGTAAGGTTTCCAGCTCGAGCAGCACCAACGCCTGCATCAAGATAACACTGGATTTAATACCAGCATTTTTTTAAGAAAAGAACCCCATCTTACCAATTATGTTCTAATCATGTAAAATTTATGTGCTCAGTACTTCACCCATGATGAATCTCCCCAAAGTTTATTATTACTATGGAAACATACAGCCCTAGCACTTACAGGATCAAAGACTCTGGAACATTCAATCAAGATAAGACCACCTACTGGTAGGGAAGAAGGCAACTTCAAGAATAGCAGGACACAGAAATTCAGAGAACTTTTGGCAATATCACTTTTATAGTTTCACATGGAGAAAGAATCAACCCTTCCTGCAAGAAGCCTGAGCACCCCACACTCCTCACTATTTCTCAGTTCAGCATGAAGCTACTAGAAATTCAGGTTCCTGCCCTGGGAGTGCCTGGCTGCAAACGCCGCTTTCTGTATCTGTTATGTATTTCTCCCCTCCATCCTGCCACTCAGTCTGCACTGTGTCTTGAATTCACTGAAAAATTTCACAACAGTTTGACAGATTAAGGCCTAGAAAAACCCAGCAAGCTTCTACCAGTTTTGTCAAAATAGCCAAACGAGTAGGGGAAGGAGAGTCCCACTAAAAATAAATGAAGCAGATGCTTAACCTGTGTTAAACCCTGAAGCATCCAGAACTCCTCACCCCATAGCCAGAGCTAGGGGAAAAAAAAATAATAAAAAAGTCTATATATAACATTGCTGCTCCTACAACAACACATTCCTGAGACACTGAAGAAGTGTGGTAAAAACATCTTCCTTCTCAGGTTAAGAGACACCCTATTTGCAGCCAATCCTTGATCTCAGTTGTATGACTCCTCCCTAGGAACTCGTCGGTAAATCCCAGGAACCGGGCTAAGAGCAAAGCCTCGATTTAGAGCTAATACAAACAGGACATTGTCATCTTGTTGGCTACCAATTTACTACGTACATGACCGCAAAGATTGCTACATTAATAAACACAATGATTTTCACTCCATTCCTCCAGCTATTTTTATTCAAACCACATAATGGCCTTTACCACTAATCCTGTGATCTGACCTGCAGCAAATTAAGTAGACAATTTAAGTCAAAGCTTACAAACAAAATCCAGTACTATCCATCATAGGTCAATAGCCTTGTATCTAGATTACAGACTGCTAAATAGCTTCAGAGAGTCATTTATTAGAGCAAAATTAATGCTGACAATAGTTTTCAGCTGGTTAATCTTCTGACAGCTGCACTCTCTCACTTGTTCAAGCACTTACATTTCAAGTAGAAAAAAATAAATTAGTTAAGTAGAAAAAAGGGGCAATTTGTTGTATAATGCAGGAGCCTTGGAAATTTCTATTTTTAAAAACAAAAACCTGTTTACTTCATGGTGCATTTTATTATCTAGAGTCCTTGCCAACTACCAGCTATTTTATCCGAATTAAACAAGCAGTGCAACAAATCCTTAACACTAGCAATTTCTGAAAGTTTTGGCGGGGAGTCTAGGAGCACAAGAATTTCAGCTGAAAATAGAAGTAAAAATTTATCAGACAAATACGCATAGCTTTACTTCACAATCACAGATTCCATGCTGACAACACAGATCAGTAAAACATTGACAGCTCAAACCACTAAAAAAAGACAACAAGGGAGAAGGCAGAGCAGCTTAAGATAACAAAAAGAGCAATGATTATATTTCAAATTTTCATTTTTTTAAAGGTATCTTCTTGCCTACCTAAAATAGTGCTTATTGTACCACTGCAGGTCAGGGTCGAGACTCCAGAAAACCTTCAGAAGCCATTTGCTCTTCCTCCAACATAAAACCTCCCCATGGTTAAAGAACGGTTTCAAAGAAACTGTATTTGTGATTAGCAACTAACTGTAGGATTTGCTCTTCCACAAAGCCAGACTGCTCGAGCCCACGGCTGCAGCCCTACACTGCATTTCCCCAGGACGATCCCCCGCGAACTGCTTAAGGGTGCCGTGTGAGCAGGTTTTACAAACAAGTCAAAAGTTAGTCAGTAGATTGTAACACTCTGTTTGACTTCTGCTTTTCTTTCCTTATTTTATTACGCAAGTAAAAGACAACAGGACTATGCAAATATTTGGAGCTTTTACTGTAAGGACAAAAAAAGAAAAAAAGAAGTGTCAATAACCCTCATCTAAAACATTAAGGTAGTTTCCTTACCACAGGCTGAGGCTACAGTGTAAGCACACTGTAGCCTAAAGGCGAGCTGAGGAGACTGGACAGAAAGTAATGAGCACCAAAGACTTACCCCTTGGGTATATGCCAAAAAATAGCAGCCAACGAGACATCCAGAAAAAGAGAAATACATGTTCTGGGGAGTTTAGGTGCTTTTAAATGTGGGAATTGTTCAGGAAATCCAAAGAGGAATCAAAAAGCACTTCTTGTTTCAAGGCATTTATCAGAAAATTTCCAGATTTCTACATTGTCAGGAACACGTTAGCAAAAACGCACGTCAGGATGCAGAAAATGAATCCTGAAAGAAGCACAGTGAAAAGTTCTAGAGTAGCAGGAAGAAGGAAGGACTGCAGAGCCTGGCGCAACACAGACTGGTTTCCTGCTCAGGTACTAACAGGTTTTCGACCAAGGTCTGGAGAGAGCATTCCTTCCCCCTGCAGCGAGAAGAGGTACCTATGAAATGGTTCCTCAAAATGTGTCCCATCATGTCTGGCTGAGTTACGCATGGGACAAGTAACTGCAGGACAAGACTGTTCAGTCCACATGATGCCTACGAATTACTGCCTGTAAAGAAATCAGTGAAACTGAGGTGCTAGGACTCCTTAGTCTGAATTTTAGGTGAAAACATGAATGGAGGCTCAGGAAAATTCATATGACAATAGTCAAAGCCGTGCAGGGGCAGATGACCTCAAGTTTTAGGTTCTCAGCCTGACAACCTCGTTCAGTAGCCAGCCTTCCCTTCCAAATTCACTTTGCTTTGCTGATTTTGCAAGTCCTACAGCGTATAAAATCCTGGAAAAAGTACTGTAATCTGTTACTGATTCCAGTTCCAAAATCAAAGGTCTCACCTCTGTAGCTGTATCAGTAAAGGCAGCTGGGTTATGGTTTTCTTACTAGTAGGACTACAAATTGCTAGAAAATGATGTTAATCAGATGTACATGTAAAGTGTCTGCCACTAGTTAAGGTTTTATTACCTTTTTTATATTTAAATCACTGTTGTATTGCACCTACCAATACAAAAGAGTGCTGCTGACAAAGGTGAGAGGAAAAGTAAAAGTGAATGTCAACCTACAGCCATGTTTACCTGCTTCAGAGACTCCAAAAGACTAGCTGAAACTTAAGAGCTGGGACATCTTAAAGAAAACACAAAAATTCTCTCATTGTTTATTCAACATACAGGATATTGAGCAAGGCAGAATTTTAAAAACTAATCTATGATCTCAAATAGATGTAAAAACAAACAGAAAAAAAAAGGGTTAAAGTTCCAATTTTCCATTTTACAATCTTGTACCTTCTTGCAGTGCAAGAGTTGAAGCTCTCCCTGTTATGCTTTGGGAAGTGCAAGAAAACCCTGGTCCTTTACTCCAAGACTTTTGCAGAAATGCAGTTTCAGTGACTATAGTAGCCTCAGACAAGCAGTTTCTTGCCATGTTTGCTCCCTTTCAGGCAGGCTGAACTCAAGAACCTGTGTGCATGTGTGCACACACGCACAGGGGTGCGCGCGTGAGGCATGGTCTTTTACAGGACTAACCAATTCTAAATATCTGCCAGTTCCCAGGAAATACTTTGTCTTTTGCAACTCACTAGAAGTTAAATCAAGATACACAAAGAAAGATTAACTGAAAAGGTTACTATTGTTTCGCTACACATATAAAGCTCAAACCAATTAAAAGGCACGTATAGGCAACAGCAGCTACAAATCCCTACTGGAAACAAAAGCAGGTTATTTAAAATTACACTATAAATTTAAAGCAAGCAGGAGCAGACGTATGCATAGAGCATCATTTTCTTCTACTTGCTTCACAGACAGCCTGACATCCTCAAATCTATTTCCTGGGCCCAAGTAAACAGAACAGGCTCGGAAAAAAACCTGCTCAACGGGACCTTGTTTCTCCCTGTTATAAAATCAGCATCAAAGGTAGCCGTATGAGGCTGCCCTAGTGCCGTAGATGGGAAAACCCAGTAAATCACTTAATTTGCTCAAAAGAACTTAAATGTTTTAAGCAGCCTGCCATCAGCAGAGATAAAGAAGAGGGCCGATGGGACCGGGCTGCAATGTGAGCCGTCTTTAAAATGCAATTGTTCTAATCATTTTCTACAGATGCCGCCTCACAAGGGGCTGCTGTCACAGGGACCATTTACGACTTGTTATGGTGTCTCTATTGTTTACCAGCGACATTCGCTAAAAAGGCGACAGCTGGGGCAGAAAGCTGCTACTCACCGAACAATATAATCCCGTGAAAGTAATCAACAAATTTAAGGGTGTTAATTAACTTTACACTTTATCATGTTCAATTAGTTGTCCTTTCTGGAAAAGATTGCCGTGCACAATCGGTTTAGAGCGTGCCATGTTTGATTTGTAAGTGATCACTGTTTCTGTTTCGAAGTCCATGTCAGATGTTCTCTTGGGTTTTGGTGACACAGATGAATGGCTCTGCACATGTTAGGGGGTGATCTGGTTTAACATAAAGCAGCATAACATAACCCCTTGTTAACGTGCGGCCGGCCTTTGCCGAGCAAGGCCGGGAGAACGCAGGCCGGAGCGCGCGTACGTGCGCCAAGCGCTGCTGACGGCCACGATGCAAAGTTTGGGTTTTGCTGAAACACAAAGGCACAAATAAATGGGCAATTTTTCATCATTATATCTCAAAGCCAGGCTTGTCTTTTAGGGGCACGCTCGGGATCATTTCTTCCCAGCAAGATCCCTAGTTGTGCCGCATTACGCACTAGGCACAAGCACGTCCGAACGTTTTACATAATGCGCGCAGCCTGTTTTAATGGCAGCTGAGCAAATGCAGGGGAGATGCGGTGTGTTCTTGGGCATATAAAATTCTGTGGTGACTTTTAAATGTCTGTGCTGCATTTATAATGGCAGGGATTTGAGATGGAAGTTAAATTAATCTACTATTAAAATGTACCTTTTTCCCTGTAACGGACCTGTTCTTGCTCGCTAATGGGACAAGAGGAAGCTCGTGATGAAGCGGCATCGCACTTGCAAGTGCACCTTAATGAAAGTCAGCGCAAATCCCCCATCCTGATAAATAGAGCTTTGCATCACCATAGCTCATAAACCCCCGGTGTTGGAACAAAAACGGAAAGGGAGCTTCAGGTCACTGCTTTGAAAATTTATATGACTATTTGATAGTATGCTGGAAGAAAAAGCAAGCTTAAGGAAGTAAAGACATCTCTAGTGCAGCATAATCCAATTACACAATTTGCTAAATTACAGCTGTGCAAAGGAAAAAAAAAACTAGTGGATTTTTATTCTGCAGCAACAGGCAAATTAAATCCACATTATCATAATTATTTAAGCATTTACTTTGTACATAAAAACAAACTGCAAAACCAAAACAAAATAAAAATTCAAAGAAAGCCCAATGGAAAAGTTGTTAACTCTGAAAGCTAATAATGGAGTAGGTTAAATATTTAAGAGGAAATTATAGGCTGTATCAGAAAGAGCTGAAGCCACAAAACAAAGCGGTACAAAACATTAGTTTTCTGCTAGGAAGAAGATCTGCAGGGAGCAAGGAAGCGGTCGATAGATCCTTAAATTGGACGCAATAGCTGCTCTTCTATCCCAAGTTGGCAGCTGCTACATTTGCAGACCTGGTTCATTATTTACCCATAATGACCATCAAGCTCCAGTCAAAGTCAGATCACAACAACTGTCAGCAGCTCTTTTAATTAGCCTTGTTTGAATTCAGATAGATACCACAATGGCCCTGCTTCTGCTGAAAAAGCAACAGAATGCTACAAGGAATGAGCTGCTCTGACTCGCTAACAAACAGGATTGGGGAAAGTCAGCAGAATCAAAGTTATTATTTCTATTTTTATTTTTTTAATTGAGAAAGACATGGAGATGGGCACCTTATTGGTCCTTCCTCCCACCACATTAACGACCCACAACTGCTGTATGCGGGCATTTCAAACGCCAACCCGAAGCATTACTCCATAATCTAAAAGGTAAACTTTGAGAGCGAGGCTTACAGGTATTAATTAAATGTCTAAACTCTGTGAAACTGTACATTTTCAAAAATGGAATCAGAATTAAGGAATGCACATATTAACAGGATTATCTTCTCTCCTAATTTATCTCCTTCTGTTTGTTTATCCTCAGGGAACATAATCTTCTGTTGCATCAAGCCACTCTCATTCTCCTTGTGTCTGCAGCAGAATAATAATTCCCTCCTCCCCCTCACTCCTGCTTCCCACAAGCACCTGCAGGAAGGAGGAAGAGTGGACCAGACTGTGCCCATCAGCAGCAATGCTCCATAGCAGGAGCATAAACAGAGAGGTGCAGAAGAGCTGCACAATAGGCTACCTGCTTCCGATAGCCCAGTGTGAGAAAGAGTAATTAAATGAATTTTGCTGCCTGTAATAGCACAAAGAAAGAAGATACAGATGAGAGCACTGTCATACCCATTCTCTGACACCTACGCTGCAGTCCGGGCTGGCTCCCTGTTGTGCGAGGTGCTACAAAAGAGGGTACCAGACTCTCCAGTCCCACGAGGCAAGCCGAGAAGTGCTGCTGTACACACTCCTCAGGGGCCTTATGGGGGATATACTAAAGGTACCTGACTCATGAGGTTATATGTATACAAACCATAGGTACGTGCATGTGCTGCAGTACCACCGGATATGACTTTTGGGCACAGAAGTAGTGACTTAACCATCATCAGGAACTGAAGGTAGAAGGTAGTGCAGATGGCTGCATAAGGAACTGGCTAGGAAAGAAAAAAAAAAAAAAAGCAAAATGGTAATGAGGAGATTTATGCTTTTAATGGAAGTGTTGAGTGCAATTCTATAGGGATTAGTACTTGAACTTGGCTATGGACACCAGAGCAGAAATAATAAAACTTCAACCTAATTTAGATCTATCACAGAAGGACGCCAAAACACAGAAAACAATACACCCTCTTAGAAAATCATACAAAAGCGGAGCAGAAGCCGTGGTCCAGGAAGTTTAATATGAAGGGAATGCATCACGAAAATTTTACGAGATTCTATTAAGTAGTAAGCGACACCTCCAAAATGATTAGCCAAAGAAAATAAGTCACTAAAGGCAAATACACACAGAAGGTACTGTAACTTTTTCAGAAGTGCAAGCTGAAAGAAAGGCCTGACAAGATTGTTCTGCCTGCAGCAGTTTTTTAAAGCACCACATTCACTTCTAGTCATTGCAACATCCAGGAGAAACACCAAGGCATCTGAGCAGCTACCGGCTGGCTGTACTATCTGCTCTAATAACGATCTACAAATAATACCAAAACAAACAAATAAATAAAAAAAACTCCCCAAGGCACAAAATTGGTGAGGAACAGCACAAACAGAAAGGGAAGCCCACCTTGGCTTTGGCTCTCATATGTCTTCACTGAGCAACATACTGTTGCTGTGCAAATTCACGACCCAAATTACAAAATACAGGTAATTGCAAGCCACGACATTTGCAGATTTTGCTGGTTGGGCTTGAATGCCTCTATCTAGAACGTTTGAAATACTCAAGCATTTTACCTTAGTCCCAAGCTAAATGGGACTCTTTTTACACATCATTGTGGAATATATAGGCAATTATAACAAAATTACCTGCACACTTTAGTGCTTTATACTTCTTTCCTCACTCTCACATAGGCCCCCTCCAAACCAACAAAACTGCATCGTGTTTTTTTTTTTTTTTTTTTCTGTTGAATAAAGAAGGTACTAAACATAGCTGGAGAAAGAAATTACCCCGAGGTATGTACTTAAACTGCATTGCTCAACAGGTAATGGTTCAAGTGCTCTGCTTAAGGTTCTTTTTTGGAAAGCCAGCTGCAGATGCCTCAAGTCACAAAAGGTAAATTTCTATTGAAGCATCCATTAGCTCTTCCTTGTTATTTAAGCAAACAAAAATATAAACACAGAAAATAAAAAGCATTAAAAAGGGGTGGAAAGGAATAGGATGGTAATAGGAACATAGCTACTCCTATCATTTCTGGTTAACTTAAGAGCTAAAGATGTAGCAACTCTCAAACGTCCCCAGAAGAAAAGCAGTATGAGCATATTTATATTTGCAACATTTTAAAATCGTCTACTATCTAAGAGCTGCAATATAACGAAAATCCCCAAAAAACCCAGCAACAATATGGCCAAAAAGAAAACATCAGACAAGTCATTTTAAAGAAATCCATCTCTACTACTTTCTGCTGGACGCTTCCCCAGCTGATAGTTTCAGTTTTAGCTATGTAGGGGACAGTCTGTGAGAGTAAAATTGATAGCATTTTGTTACATGAAATAAGAAAGAAAGCTTTAAAAAACCCAACAGGACTGAAGACTGCATTGTACGTTTTTGAACAACTGCCCCTTAAATGGTCGTCAGCAGAATGGGGATCATGAATTTTGGGGATAATCTGAACTACCATGACAGTGCTTTAGATACGGCTACCCTTTCACCCGACTGTTTTAATTATTGGCTCTTGCTGCAGGACGCAGTGAGCAGCACACACGTACAATCTATCCTCTCCCTTTCAGCCTCTGCTTTAAAATACAGGCTCGTTTTAAGCATGCCTAACTTGGCATTCACAAAGCAATAAAGCATTTTCTCCTGCATAATTTCAGCACACTCAGTTAATTCCAGAAGCTTTTTACTGAAAAAGCCTAGTAGTGAAAAAATGCAAGATGACAACTGCTTCAAAAGCAACATACACAGATACAGACCTTCTCTTTAAGGAATCCCTCCATATCAAGACCTTTCTCGTATCTGTTTCCTCTGCATAATTCTGTTATTATTCCTTTGCAAAACAGATAATGCATCTCTTTCATACAGCCATGTTTCGTATTGACCTCTAGCCTAAAATTTAATGTATTTTACTTCTCAAATTTATTTGATGCCACATATTCAGTGAGTTCAAATCCTTGTAATTTCAAGACATACTTCTTCACGCTGCATTACTTCTAAGTATAAAAAGCCATATTACCGGTTATTAATAATTTTATTATTTCATAAAGGACAAAAATGCAATTATATGGTTTAAATTCACAAATATTTATATGCTCCAAATGCTGCACTGTCCCGAAACAAAGCATATTTTCATATTTAGCTGTACTGAATCACGGCTTAGAGAGACCACTGAAAAATAATTTGTGTGTCTCTTTTTCTTCCCCCCTCACCAACTGTAACAATTCCAACACTACAACTCCAACTATTTGGCAAAAAACAAACTAAATCTTTTCTTTAATAGAAGGTTTCTGAAGTCAGTACATGCCCTGCTCTTCCAAAAAAAAAAAAAAAAAGGAAACAAAAGAAAAACTCTGCATTTTGCCTATGAACAGAATCAAGAGGGTAACAAAGTTAATTATTTCTCATAATCAGTAATTATGATTAGATAAGAGAGTCTTTGGTAATGAACTGCTCTAATGATGGAGGACCTCCGTCTTGCGAAATATAATAGTACATTAACATAACTGTGTATGCAAAGTACATAGAAGCACTGCCACAGTTAACTTGTCAGTGAGTGATTAAATAGGAATTCATAATTAGAAAAATCCACAGCGTAATTTATTGGCCTTGGCGACAGTTCTGGTTCATTAGAGGTTGATTACCGCACAGTGACCTCTAGCGGCCTGCGGCTCCGCGCTGATACCGAGCAGCAACAACAAGGAAAGGGCCATTTTCGGGACTCAAAAAGGTCTCCCTTCTTACCTTTTTTTTTTTTTTTTTTTTTTAGAAAAAAACTTCTCTTAAAATATATAGTATGCTGTTGTTTCACAGAACGGTCTCCCCTTCTATGCTTTCCATTCAGTTATAAATGCAAATTGGGGTTGCACCCTTGTTGGTTTTAAACCCTTTTTGGTTTTAAAGTTAATACTGAGGCTAAGACGGCTTTCATGCTAATTAATGCTCATACGCACACTGATTAACATTGTGTCTTTTGGAACTGTAAAAGCTTTCATTTAGCCAGGGTCAGTCCAAAAGCTGGGAGATGCTCGTGCCATTTGGAAACGTGGGCAATGTGAGGTGAAGAGCCTCTGGGTGCTGCCTCTGGACAAGGGTCACTTCTGCACTAAAACCTACGGCACCGGCGCACAGGCTGAGGATGAGGAGGGAGAAGACACCCCAGTTCTGCTCCAAGTAGGAAACAAACTCCCCACATTTCATATTAACTGCTTAGAAGATGCCTTGCAACATCCGTAATATGAATATCATTGCAGAAGAATGAAACTTAACTTGAAGAGAGGCTGGTATTAAATTACAAAATCTTTTAAGCATAAAAAAGCAGAATCGCCCCCTACTCAACATAACTAATGTACTTGTAAGCTATGTAGAAGGTCTTTTATTTTGTCATTTTCCATTATGATGCACATTTTTTCTTGCAATAGGATGGTGGCTAAAAAGATAATAAAAAATAAACCTAAGAATATTTTAAGCATACCTGAAATAGATATAAGCATAGATTTTAAGCATATCTGAAATAGATTCTATGATTCTATGAAATGAATACAGAAGCCCCTCAAACACAGTCTTAGACAAAAATCTATACTCAATGAATTCAAGCAACTTAGATTTCAATTCTTCTCATGCTGCACTTGGCTGTATTTTCAGGCATGAGCATTGCAGAAGGGATGTACATGTATTTTTCTTTGCTTTTGTCTACGACGGACTGGCTACAAAAATAACGTCCCTTTATCAGAGAGATGCTAGAAAATAAATCGCACAGTCCTGCTTCATATAAGAAGAGATTTTTCATGAAGAACTATCGGAGCCTCTCAGCTGGGGCGAAGTCCATCGCGCTCCCATGCTGGAAACAGCTTTACCAATTGCTGGAGAGAAGCAGAGAGTGCAGGGCCGAGCGCTCACCTTTGGTTTTCCTGTGCACGGGTGAGCGACTGTGCGTGTTTGTGTGCGTGCGTGGGTGGGTGCGAGTGTACATACAGGCGCGCATGCACACACGCAAGCTCCGAGCTGTTTGTGGCAATGATTTAATACAGTGACTGGATAATGAGCTGTGCTCCCCGCAGCAAGTGAATCACCATTTAATGCTATTATCAACAGTTCATGACCCACCGGCATGAAATGTCAGCCTGATTAATCTGAACACTGCTGACCTCGGAGAGGAAAAGCTACCTTATTGTCAGAATTTAATATATAATAAAACCATACACGGAATATAAATATCTGATCAAGCAAAGCCATTAAAAGGAAATCTGCTTTATTTTGCTCTTTTGTTTCCTTTAAACTTGCTAAGGTACCGAAGAAAATATTTTTAAAATAAATGTTTGTCTAGTCAAGCAGGAAGCAATCCATTAGGACCTATTATTTTGATGTACAGTGAAACACTTCAAAATGGCTGTCCAAATACAAACCCCAGGTTGATACAAATAGGAAAAACTAGAATATGCTACTGCAGAACTTGCTACTGTCAATTTCTATCAAGAAATGATCAGAAATTGTTCTTGCTTTTTTAAGGTCAACGAGGCAATAAAAATACTCATTGGTAAATAGGAAACAGTTTGTACAAGTGATGCTGCATGGTTCATAGAAGAAAGTTACCTGAGCCTAATAAGTCCAACCAACTTGGAATTAATATGAATGGAATATGAATTAATTAATAACTTCTGTTCATTATATTTATGAATAGAAGGGGGAAAACCACATTTTATTCATTTATAGTGAAGATTTTTTCCTACATAATTCAAAGCCATGGTATAGCTCCATTCATCTTTTTTTTTTTTTTTTATGAATTTATCTTTTCTCCATGGACTAAAAGTAAAAAAAAAAAAAAAAGAAGCAACATTTACCAGTTGCAGTGAAACTGGTAAGATTTTGCTGAATCTTCTTGGTATCTTGCTGATTTAATCTGTCGAAGAGCCTGATAAAAATTCTGAAAGCTGTACACCAGCTTTTCGGGAGTCTGAATGCCACAGTTTACAAACAACCTACCTTGAAGCTAGTAAGACTAGATGCCATTTATCTGTAAAATTATATTAGCTGACACAAACATAATTTCTGCTACTGTTTAATGTTACAACAGTATTGCAAAATAGGTGAGAACTGCTATGCTTTTTCCCCCCCATTAATGAGTAACACAATTGTTTTACCTCTCACTTTGTATTGTTGTCCAATGGTATCAAAAGGGTTAAGGGATTTTCAGGACAAGGAACTGGAAAAGAGCTGTGACTAAAATCCCCCAAAGTGTCCACATATGAATGGAATGACTGTGGGTGAGACAAGCGAAAGCTCATTCCAAGTATTAACTTATAACAACTGGCAGCCAAGGAAAGAGGAACATGTCAAACAGACTTGACTAAAACTTGGACAAAACAAGAACCCTGATGTCTGAACTCCCAGTTAAGAGCTCTTCTGGAAATGTAAAGAAGGAATAAAGCAATTCTGGACACTTAAGCAGGAAAATAATTTATGTTGCCAGCACAGCCATATGTTTAAGCTTTGCTTTTCCATTCAGAAACCAGAAAGTTCGTGAATGCCAGTTGACTACTAAGTGCCAGTTGACTAGTAAGTGCTGGCTCATTTTGCAAAGGCTGTCCTATGTAGCAAGCACTGTTAGATGCAGTGTGTGTAACTGCTTTGTAGCATCTGATAGCAGTTTAAATCCTCCTCTGCAACCCTCCTCCCTATGTGCAGTGAGAAACAGGAGTTCACCATACAGAAGCACAGCCATGGCGCTCACTTGTGGAAGCTCGGGCCTGTCTGGAAGGGTTCATCCTGAGAAGCTGTATTTAGGTCTCTGTCGAGCACGAATTGTAAACCTGTCTGCTGGGATCTCCAGGCTGCTTTACCTGTAGCTCTTGGGCATCTTCCAGGTCATGTAGCCCCTCTTACTCTTTCACAGAGTGGCTTACCAAAGCCCTGCAGTTCAGTTGGATCCTCAGCTCTAAAGCCATGTAGTCCTCTTCCACCACCCAAAGGTCCCTTATCTCAGTGATTCATCACTGTCCACTTATTCTATGAGCGCTTTTAAAAACTCCGCTTACCACAGTCATCTTGGTTGTGTTTGAATAAACTCCATTTTCCTCACTTTTGCCTCTTGGAGAGGCAGAAGGCAGTTGCAGCAGGGACTTGTTTTTCCTGGTTTTATCAAGAAATGAGTCTCCCTAACACCACGAGAGTTTGGTAAAAGAACAGCCCATTCAAACTAAGGTAAAAACCCTCCATAATCCCCACTGTGTTGGGCAGATACTACAAGCCACGTCTGTATGTGGCAGATTCTGCATGCAACCAGGCTGTCCAAGACACGACATGTACTATGTAACAATTTGACCAGAATCCCTACACCAAACAGGGTCCTCAAACTGTCTTAGAAGTGACTTGCAGGTGGCAGCGGCTTACCACAATAAGGGCAATATGGAAGGTAGCGTCAGTAAGTTTGCAGAAAATGGTGAAATGCCATTCTTGTCTGATGGCAGGCAGATGACAACCAATTAAAAATTTTGGAACCCTCTGTAGTTCAATCCACTTAATTACCTTGTTACTTTGTTTGGTTTCTACTCTTCCTCATCATTCCACAGAACATTTGGGGTTGGAAGGGACCCCTGGAGATCACTTAGTCCAAACCTGCTTGCTGTTCAAGGAAGGCCAGCTAGGGTAGGTTGCCCAGGACCACATCCAGTTGGATTTTGAGTATCCCCAAGGATGGAGACTCCATGACCTCAATGGGCAAGCTGTTTCAGTATTGAACCACCCTCATAGTAAAGTGGTGTTTCCTTGCATCCAAGTGGAATTTCCCATGTTTCATTTAGGGCCCTCTACCCTTGTCCTGTCACTGGACACCACTGAGAAAAGTCTGACTCCATCCTCTTGACAGCCTCCCACTGGATATTAATATATATTGATAAGATCCCCATCAGACTCTTCTTCAAGATGGACAGTCGCAGCTCTCTCAGCTTCTCCTCAGATGAGAGATGTTCCTGTCCCTTATTGTGGCCTTTCCTCGGACTCATTACAGGAAACCCACATCTGAACCGGGAAGCCCAGAATGCTCCAGACACAGCACTCCAGAGGGAGGTCAGGAGAATAAATCAACCAGAAAAAAAGGCATGTGCAGCTCCAGCACCACAAATCAATTCAGTAAATTTTCAGATAGCAAGGCTAGAGAGAAGGTGCTTGCAGTCATCAAGGAAGAGGATAACTAGGGTTTGGAAGAGAGTTTCGTCTACGCAAAGGCGGGGAGACAAGTTCATTTATAAGGTGTGTTGTAGATGAAGGACAGAATTGGACCCTAGAAATTTAGTTGAAAGCAAAGACTAAAATGAAGCAGAAATTAGAGAATTTGGGAGATGGAGGTGTGCCAAAGGCTATTCCTAAGTAAAATTAAATAGTGTTGAAAGTTTAAAGGATCAGATGGGATCTCACACTGAACTGTTAATGATGTCTGCACATGCATGTACACATACACGCACCCACAGATGTCAAAGTAAAGTTGAGAAAGATGACTAGTTGGAAGTATAGAATCTCAAGTTGATTTACATCATATGAAAACAGTCCATTACTATGAGATAAAAAAGCAACCTAAATGAAGGAAGTTCAATAACAGTAAATGAGAGAAATAAAAAATGTACCTAAATCAGTAACCAAAAAACCCAAATAACAAAACAAATAAACAACAACAACAAAAACAGGCCCAAGGCATAGGAAATGATGAGTCAAGAGTGCGTGAGAACTGGTCATCACTGTGCAGTGCAACCAAACCAATGAGGAAAAGGCAGCCAACAAGAGCATAGAAACCTCCATTCTTAAGAGGAGGATAGTAGCATCAACATCAAAATAAGTAACTTGTTTTAGAAAACAAGGAAAGAAATAACCAAACTTTAGGACAAACTATTTTCTCATCTTGAGCAGTATTTATTTTCTAACATCAAATTTTACACAAATCAGATTGAATACCTGGGATCACACACGCAGTTAAATGATGGTATTATTGTCACTGCTGATAAAATAAGCCAGACAGCAGTTCAAAACTTCTCATTTTTAAGCATTCTCTAAAATATTTTGGCACGCACATAATTAGTTCAATACACTGAGACCATTTTTTCCTCCTCATGCATGAAAATTTTGTGAGGAAACAAGAACCTGGAACAAACAGTGTAATTTGGCATTTCTTCTTCTTGGCTTATAGCTATCTATGAAATGCCTAAGATAATTCTGAAATGTTAGCAAGACAGAAACAGTGGCTAGCATCTCTTTTACCGTTAAACAGTCTTTTAAAAAGTTTTAAGTCAAAAGAAAAAAATATATTTGTCTTCCTAGGGGCATGTCATTACAGTTTCAAAGTTAACATTTTAACATTGCGGAGTGAAGTTGAAGAAAGAACTGCACTTGATACAAATATTGAAAATATGTTTTTTAAGAGGTTATTCTCAACTCCTCTGTGCTAACTCTGGTCGCAGAATAGGCAACTAGAAAGCATGTTTTTTTCTTCCCTCAATGCAGCACCTCAGAGTTTCGGGCTTTCATTTGCAAAGAGCAGTAAGGAAACTGGGAAGAATAATTCTAACATCCCTCCGGTCTTGCTCGAGCACAACTACAGCAATTCATTTCAGAACATAGGGCTCATTCTAACAAGCATCTTTAAACAGCAAAGTCTTCCTGATTTTTGCACATTATTTCCTCCCTTAGATTAATCGAAGAGCTGATGTACACCAAGTGTGGCTCTGGCTCTCTCTGCATCCTTTTCTTATAGCTCTCAGAGGCAAAATACAGAAATCTGACCAAGCCAGTGCTTAACATGCCAAGCACCTAGCACATAAGCAAAGCATCTGTGTCAGAAATAGCTACAGTTAGCACAGCTAACTGGCAATAGTCAGATCTGCCTAATGCAGCCGTTAAATGCACTTCTATCAGGGAAGCTAAACATACCTGCCACAACTTTTGAAATGCCAACTCCTTAATCACCTTAGACTAAACTTTTAAGATAGAGTTTTGCATTTCAGCAGCTGTTCTTATGTGCAGAGTACAATTCTTCAAACTACATTTCTTGTACCCATGTGTCCTCTACACTCATCTCAAGTACAACATTTCTTTGTTTAAAACACACACGTACACCCAAAGGAAAAAAAAATAGGTCAGAATCACCCACAGGAAGCAAAGGTGCAGCACTTTTGTTTTAAAAGCTAATTTCTATCAAGGGTTAGCTGGAACTGTACCTAATCTACTAAACAGTAAAAAGATTATGTAAGCATCTCAAAATGCTGGCAAGTGTTTTTTCTTGAGATAGTTGTTCAGTATTTTGATTAGATATGTACACTACTGTGCCAGGAAAGAATGGTTGATCCATGATATTTCTCAATAATAATGTATTTATATTAATGGCAAGAACCTAAGTAAAAAAAAAAAAAAAAAACCACAATTCTAGAACCAGAAAAAGTGCACTGAAAAATGCCTGCTTATTTAGCATGGAGAATTACAGGAACTATATCCACATCAGACTTAAAATACTCCTCCCGTCCATGCAATACATACATGTAGCAAAAATGCAAGGTGGCAAAAGGAGACAGTTTTGCCAAATATATTCTCTACATGGCTATTTTTTAATCTGATGGACATAAACTAATGATTTATTCAGTCATCATTGCTTTTTGAACAGAAATACTTAGAGATTACCATTCTACAAGCCAAATCTTTTAAGCTTTACATTACAGCATCATAGGATTCAGCAAAATTTTTAACTTGTTATTTCAGCTTTCCCTGATGAATAGATATTAAAATTAATTAAAAGGCTTAATGGCATCTTTCCACTTCTTTCAACAATAGTTCTTCTAGATGACTTATTGCATACTGAGCATTTATTATAGCCGATAAGAAAAAAATACATCTAAGAATGTTTAAAGCCCAGAAAATAACCGAATCGGCATTTACTTTGACAATTTCTCTTGCTCATTCTTCATTCATGTGGAGTTCTTTTCTAACAGAGAACCCTTTCTGGACGGTCTCTGAGGTGGTATCAAAGTGTTCTTCATAAAAAGATAGAAATAATTCTTAACGTTTTTGATCTTAATAGTCAAATTACAATTTTCTTGAGGCAAAAGAGAACACATACATCCTGCAACAGTCAAAGATGGATTAAACCATAAATAAATCACAATAGAATGTTGTACAGCGGATACCAGACACTGCCAGAAGGGCACCCGCCTGCTAAAACCAGGACCCCACAGTTCAGACAGGGAATTCCAGCCTGCCTACAGAGAGATAAAATGGGGATTCAGCATTAAAGTGACTCAGAGCCTCAGAGATGGGCCGAATAGGATGCTTCATGAGGCTATTTCAAACTCCTCTAGCCAATACAGTCCTGTGGGGGCAAGGAGGCCCTTGCTGCTACCAAGTGTGCTGAGCTCAGTTGGGTGCTAGGTCCTTCTCCATCAAAGACAGACTCCCGCCTGACTAAAGCCAGGCTGCAGAAGTCCAGGCAGGGAATTCCAGCCTACCTGCAGAAATATGATTCATTAAGTTAGTGGACAGTCTTATGTTACCTTCAAATTACCATTTGGATGAGAAGAGCCTAGAGCCAGATTGCCATGACTCGAGCTTGCTAACAGAAAATGGCTATAGTAGGATTTGGCATGAACGTTAACAGTGCTGACGCTTTCAAATGTAGAAAATAGGCAGTGGATACAGTTCACGGTACGGTAAGTTCTAAGCATAGGTCAGAGGACTAATCACGTGAGGAAGGCAGAAAACATGGAGCCAGAGCCCACTGGTCAAGCAGAAAACATTATTTTCTAGAAAGAGAGGGAACAGAATAAAAAAGGAAAAGACTAATATCCAACTCGGACAGTATTTTTCAAAAGAAAAGGTAAAAGACCATTGGTTTGGCAGAAATCTATGGATGACAACCCCAAAGGAGCAATATTGACACTGATACTTGAAGAACAGGTCTCTTCTCCATCTTTCTCTGAAGAAAGCGGTAGATGTGGCAAAGCAAAACAAGGACCTTAAGAAACTGGGACATTCAGGGATTCTACTAAGCGCAACATCTTAAAAGAATAATCTTAGTATCATCAGTCTGTGGGGGGTTTGCACCCATCAGAAAACAGAATGCCCAAATAGCAAGCCTATACAGTAGAGAGCAGGCACCTACCTGCTTCAGCTCTGTCACCTTGTGAACAGGTAATATAACATCCAGTGGGGACAGAGAGAATAAGTGTAACAGTACACAGATGTCTTTAGTGGTTTCCTTACTTCTTTGGGAGTGGAAAGACATGGATTCTAAATTCCTACGGAACAGGAACTTTTCCAAGTTTGGGAAGCAGAGGGGGTTTAAAGCCAGCAGTTTAATGCCTAGAGCCTGAGGTTCAGGGTTGTTAGAACTAAGCAACTTGGGACAATAAAGGGACACACTTTTGAAGATGATTTTTTAAAACATTTCTTAGGGAACGAGAGAGGAAGCTATTTCCAGTATAAGGCATGTTCTTTTCCTACCTATACAGAATATTTGTGCATGCTATTCAAGTACAACAGTTGTTGCTTAGACTGTAACTAACACTCTCCTTTACAGTGAATTTCCATAAACCGTTCCCTTTAACTGAACCTGTTACATCTACAGCAATGTTAGTACAGATGGAAGGAATACAGGAGAAAAGCATTAAGAGTATTTTGTTTTACAAAGGTACAAAGCCCATAAAAATGCATTTCTGTCACTGGCTATGCATGGTTAGAGGTATAAATATTGGTATAGGAACTACACATGTAGAAACTAACACCAAGCGATAGATTTCCAAACAAAACGCTGAAGAACAGGTTTGTCCTGTCCTTGTTAAAGGATGGAAAAAGCTTTTGGAAGGTTCACTCTCAGCGGTAAAGCAGCAGCTATTTAACAGAAGCAGGTTTCTGAAGCATCTTAACAGCTCTCACTGGTGACTTGTTACATCTTACCACTGGTCCCTGCAGGTCCCGTACCCTGACAGGCAGAATGAAAAGATTCTCTAACGGGGCCACTGGCTGTCAGAAGCCACCAGCTGGCCTGCCAGGGCTTCGCAACCGCAGGGGCCAGCTGACAGTCTGGGTGTTGCTGACCATGCTGAGCAACGTGCCACCCAGCTGCTGTGTGGTCACGTCCATCTGGAGATCTCCAGCCAGACAAATCTCCGGGCCTGTCAGAGCTCTTCAGCAGGCCTTGTTATGCAAATTCAATTACTCAAGTGTGCCCTATTACTGCTGGCTAACTGCTCCTAGAACCAATCTCACACTGACAGTCAGCTCACATTTTTACCCAACGAAAGTACCTCATTTATTCTTGCTCGACTATTCCCTTGTATCATTAAGGCGGAACAGACAAAGTCCACAGTAGTGTAACCTCTCTGCAGTGGGCTACTATTCCTCCCAAAGAGCTTGGAGAGAAATTAATTTAAAAACATACAGCGTAAGATCAAACGTGATCTTATTAAAGCCACGCTAGCTACATAATTTTCTATGAGTAATAGAAAACATAAAACTTTTGACAAAATTCTGCATCATCAGACGACTGTTTTAAAAACAAACACAAACTGGCACAGAATATCCAGGAAAGCGGGGAATTGTGTTGCAGGCACTGCCTTAGCAAGGGGATGTAGGTTATGAAAAGCAAGATTTCCTTTTGTATCTAGCACACCGGTATTTAGATTTGCTCAGTTAGCGGGATGGCTGTAACAGTGATCACTGACTTCTTCCACATACTTATTCACTTACCCTAATTTAAAAGCAGTCTGAGCTATTGGTAGAGATATGAAAGAGTTTATTTAAAGAATTCATCATGTAATTTTAACAACACTGAAAGACAATTAGTGAATATTTACAAAGAAAGAGTTAAATAAACATTCCACTGTTGATTCAGTATATCAGTAAAAGTTTTCACTCAAAATACTGCTCTGAAATTGCATGATTTCACTTGGTAAAATTATTCAAAATCTGACACGGAAAATTTTAGGAGATAACACATGGTCAGATGGAAGAAACTAGTTTAAGTATCTGTATCTAGCATAAAAGTGGATTTTAAAGTATTTATGTATCTCAAACTACTACAAAGCAAAAAAATACTGTTATAGGAGGGTTTCTAAACCAGATAATGCAAATATGTATAAAGCTACAGCATGGCTATTCAGCTTGATCAATATTCACTCTGGTTTACAATATGTGAAGGTAAGTACTTCAACTAATTCAGGTAACAGGGCAAATGATAACAAATCAAGCCAAGTCTCTTCAACCTCATCACCTCACTCCTCACAGAAATGAAGTTGTCTTTCTAAGTGTTGATTATTTTTCTTGACTCATTTTAGAATTGGGTTTGGGACTTAAAAAGAAAAGGATTTGTGAGGAAATTTACTTCAGAAACTTAACATTTACATTCAGAAGCTCTTGTCCTAGAAGTGACTGCTAAGCAAATCAATAAAAAGGAATGTGTTGGAAGAGTGTGGGGAAAAACTCTTAAGATAGGATCAGATGATGATGAGTTGATTAATGTCTAGGAACCTGAGCTGTTGTGAAGGAAGGTATGAGTCAAGCTTTGGGAAAAGCTGGAAAACTGGCAAAGCACACCATGTTGGCAGAATGCTTGGCATAGGAAGATGGGAAGAAAGACGTACGTGGGAGAGGCATTGCTGTGTGAAGTCTTGAAAGGTGAGAATATATGATGCAGACAGAGATCAGAAATGAAGAAAGGGATTCCAGGAAAACATTTACAGCCAAGGGCATGAAATGAAGACGTTAGGTGAAAGATGTTAGCTGGGAGACAAAAGATCACAAGCGGCCAGGGAGAAGTTAAAAGTGCAATAGTCAAGGCCTGAGATAACTGGGTCATGGAACAAGGTCATATCAATAGCATAGTAAGGTTTTAAAACAAATATAAGTGAAACATCAGCAAGACTTACAACATACTGAGCTTCTCAGGAAAAAAAAAAAAACAGAAACAAAAGTCAAATATGATTGTGGGACTGGAGTGTGCTTGAGAAGTGTATTAGTGAGGGGAGAAATACAGCTGACAAATTACAGAACAGCAAAAGCTTTCTAAGACTGTTAAAATGGAAGGAAGACAGATATTTTTGACAAACAGAGCAAAAGATAAACAAAGAAAATAAATCAGATATGTAGGTACATTAGAAAATGGATATTGAATTCAGAACAGAACAGCTAAGAGTCAGAAAAAGTGATTTTGAAAAAGTTTCATGTTTACGCTTCAATTTTTAAAAAGTTACCTAAACGTTATTTTCTACTCAGTTTAAAAGCAAGTTAACTTAGGGAAAAACTTAACAGGCTTACTGAAGGATCCTTATAAATGGTTTAAAGAAACCAAAAGAAGAGAGAAAGACTACTAGTCCCAAAGAAATTTTTTTTTTTGTTATTGATTTGAGCAGGGGGAAAATGGGTAAAACTGAGAAAGAGAAGTAGAATAGAAATGCACATCACTGGCACATCTGGTTTTGATTTAGGAGCATGGCTTTTGAAGAAGCTTTTAGAGTCTTGCTCCTAATGAAGTTGAATATATTGTTGTGAAATCTAACTGATTTAACTCTTCACCTTAAAGAGTAGCATAAAAAAGAGCTTTTTTATTTCTTTTTAAATGAGAAACTAGGACAGGTTTTATTCTACCTAGACATACATATACTTTCTATCAGTGAAAAACACAATACCCCTATTCAGGGATAAATTAGCAGGCTGGGAAAATTCTGTTTCATTGAAGTCATCCTGAATGACACCTTCCAAAGGAAACAATATGGACAGCTCTAATGACATTACCCCCAGGCTGTTACTGCCTAACAAAACCAAAACCAAATCAGCCTTACCACAAACTTTCCATACCAACAATGCAAATACTATTGATGTCAGACTTGGTCTATCTTTCTCTGCCTTCTATAATGTCTATGTGACATCAATATTTATTTATTGCAGATCATTGTAAGACTAAAGAAATTAAAAAAGCAACACCAGCCCACACTTAATTAGCCAGCAAGACATGAACAGAAAATCAAAGATACATATTTCAACACAACTGAGCAAACCTAATGCCACCCCTTGGCCACATGAGAAGTACTCTGAAGGCAACAGGATTGCACTACTTTGTGCACCCAGTACTGAACCACTCCAAATATATCAACAAGTAAATTGACTTTCTGTATTCCTTAGTCACAAAGTCTGGGCTCAGCTTACTGGCCAAACTGACAGCCAAGCTCTTAACTGGTTGTTCAGTGTCTTGCTTCAGAAAGGCTGCAACCCTCACCAGTAGTTTGGATGCCAGGACACAGGATGAAACGGATGCCTTTTGTTTGCTCTTTCATCTCAATTTCTTGCTCTCTACCTGAATAAGAACTGAACCACATAGGTACTTCTAGACCAAGTGATAAAGTGCTGTGGCTTTGCTTTCATCAAGAATGTCAGACAAGTCACCAAATCACTGAACAGTTGAGGTTGCAGTGGGCCTCTGAAGATCACCTGGTGCAATCGCCCCCTCTCAAGCAGGTTCAGCTAGAGCAGGAACCCAGCGGAACTGCCCTGACTGACCACGTCCAGTCAGGTTCCGAGTATCTCCCAATCATCAAGTCTGCTCCGAGGAATTTTTAGGACAAGTCACGTTCCCAGATTATATAAAATTCTGTGTTGATATTTCATATGAGAGAGAAATTTTAAAGCTGACACTGCTCAAGGTTCACATTAAATGGTTCGCAGTCTCCACCATGCACACACTCAAAAATACCGGTCAAAAATAGTCAGGAATTTTTATTCATCTATTTTTTTCTACATTGACAATCAGTATTCCTACAGTAGCGTAAAATGAAAATGATTTATTCTTTCTTTTGCTTCCTAGGAGTCTTAGGTTGTGAAGTGAAGAAATGTACATTCCTCTTAGAATTTTGTTTATTGTGTCTAATCAAGTTGTAGGCATTCCTGGTAGATATATGTATTGATTTAATCCTTTAATTCAATCCTAACAAGCTTCTGCCCTAAGTGATAATTTATGCAATTACTTTAATTCCACAGTTTAATCCTGCACTGCATTATAAAAAGAAAAAAATGTGCTCTTACTTCTCATTCTTAATTTGTTGCCTTACGATTTTACTGAATGTCTCTTCATCATCATAACTCAAGAAAAGCCAAACACGGATGGGTTCTTTATTCTATCTATAACATTCCACTGTATGCCTCTGCCACGGCCTCCTTCTTGAGGCCTAATTTTAAAAAGGAAGCTATTATTATTTTCAACCATTGTTTCAAATTCCAATTCAAGAGTCTCTTCCATTCTACCTGCATCCTTGTGAAAGCAGTGCAACCAGAACATGGTATCTATAAAGCTGGTGTGGCACACCACTCATTCCTATACTGGAATTACATTTTAATATTATTTTTCAGACATGTTTCTCATATACTCTAATATTTATTTGTTTTGCATGCTGCTTCACATTAAACAGAAACTTTCACTAGTTAGCATGCAAGGATAAACAGAGTGGCTTAAAATAAACTTAAGTGCATTCAGTTAATTTAAAATCATCAAGCAATAAGAAGTTAATCAAGTGTTTTTCTCCTCAGTGTGTATGACTCTATCAACACTGAGATGCATCAGACTCCATGCTACTTGATCATGTATCTCTGTTTGTTGCCTTATGATTTATTTGAATTTATTTGTCATCATATCCTGAAAAAGCCAACCATGGAATGTATCTTCAGCTTCTCTACTCTCTAGCAACCAAAATAATGTTGAAGACCTCATAAAAGATAAATTTCTTCCACATAACCTGGTCATAACATGGGGATAAGATATGGAGCGTGCTCTACTTCCTATAATATTTGTAGATTCAATGGTAGCAAGCAGTGAAAAGTGCAGAAGGGAAAGGAAGAATACACCTGTTGGTAACATTACCTACCTAATTTACTATATATATATATACATATACATACATACACATGCATTTTGCTATTACAGAGTGTTGAAACCACTCTTTCAAAGTCCTTCCTTTAGGTAGGTGAGATTAATAGTGGAGCCTGTAAGGTTATTTTTCAGCAGTTTTCAAGTTCTCTGAAAACTGAAGTGGTCAAGTCAGAAATATAATCAAGTCAGAAACAGAAGGATGCCTCGGACAAGCATTCACCTTCTGAAGATACTATGACAAGTAATTTATTCCCAAACAGATGGGAACATTTATTTCCATATAGTAAGCTTCTATCCAACTCAAACTAGAAAACCCAAATATAGCTTATCTGCAAGCTTATAAGCAAGCATATATATATATATATATATATATATATAAAAGCATATAATAAGCAAGCTTATTAATGCATGTGATATAACCAAAAGAATGAAAGACAAAGACTTCCCAACATTTCATACAACTTGCCAAAGATGACCTATAGAAATAAAAAAATATATATTTTACAAGCATAGGCAAGGATTTTGCTTAACCTTTCCAGTACTGGTAATGGCCAAACCCTCTTTAGATAGTGCAGTTAAGATAGCAAAAACAATGACTCCTTCCAAAATATGTATAAATTTCTATTATGAAGAAGAATATTGCTTTCACCTTATTATTAGGTACAAGGGAAAGATTTTTTCAGCGTATTTTTTTCTATAAAATTCAACTTTTCCCATCCATTCTACCTACAAAAAACAAGCATTTAAAAAGACTAAGCCACAGAGGTAGAAGAACATTTACTACACCACCATCACTGCAGCATGTTTCATGATATAGACTGTATTAGCAGTAGCTACTTAATAAAAATGCACTCTGTTGATGTAGATTTGCCTAACAATATTGAGAACATTTCTGTCCTCGTCCTGAATTTCTAGTTGTATAATTTTGACATGCAATAATACAGCATTTCTATTGCCTTTTAAAAGGAAGTCTGAGCAAAACAATATACATGCAAGTTCACTCAATATACAGAGTTTCAGTTTCTTTCAACTCTGCCCATCAACTTTACATTAATATATTATGACGAATGGATAACGAAGTAATTATCACAAAATCACAATGAACTATTTTTCAGTTTTTAACTTTGTGATACTGTTACTAAAATTCCCCATTGAAAACATCTACAGCACAGCAAGCACTTCAGGTCAAATAAACAAACCAACTATAAAATGAACTAAGGCAGGTAACAGAAACAGTGTAACATAAAACTCCTACTCCCTTTTACAGCTAACTCATTTCTATAGCAGAACACAGCCTGACATGTAAATACAGCTTTAGACTATTACCAATAATATAATCCACCTACGATGTTTCTCATGAAATATGCTGCAATCACCTTGAGAAAAATGTAATTCCAATCAAAACACAAAACACCCAAATTCAGGAGATACGAAAGCATTCTTAAATTCAACCAAGAATCACTGTAACCTTGATGAAAATTAAAGGACAAATGATGCTTCACCCGGTCATCTGGCTGGTGGGAATCATAAATCTGTCTGTTCCGTTTCAGCCACGTTATAATGTGATGGATACACAGTTAGCTCTGGCCAAGTCGTAAGTCACAAAAAATTATGAATGAGGAAACAAACATCAGGAATAAAACAGGACAGCAAACTACAGAGATGGCTTTACGCAGATATACACATGGAGACTGGAAGATGAAAAGTGCAGAGATACAAAGGCAAATAGCAGGCCCAAGGAGAGCAAGGAGACAGATTTACACTATAGGATGTTGTTCTTGCCTGGGAGAAGCACTTTTACTTGAAACATTTCACTGAAGGAAGTTAAGATGAAGCCATATGGCCACCTGGTCAGGGCAGGTAGGAATGGGCTGGCAGAGGGCTATCATTAAAAAGGTCAAGAGGCAGATACAATTAAACCATCAAAGCGATAGCTATAACACAGATAAGATAACCCAGTAGAAGGAAAAAAGAAGAGTGGAGTAGAGAATTTAATCTTGTGGAATGATAAGGCAGGAAGGTTTTAGTCAGTTTTCAGTCATTCTTGATACAGAAAGTTTCCTTGCAGTCCCTTGAATGGCTTCTTCACAGCTGGCTTTTCACATACTATAATCTGTTTTTCTACTCTGGCTGCTTCCACTCTGCAGCAGGGCACAGGCTGCTGCAGCAGTTTCCAAGCAATATGAAGTCCTACAGCAGGCTCATCTTAGCTTCAAAGCAGGAAGCATCGTATTAAATTTATTGCCACTTAATACATTCCCTTTTGAAGTCCTGCTGAACACGCAGACTGTGGGTCATCGATTTGGGACAGAAGTAGCATGCACAAACCAGGTGCCTGTCTCCTGCAATTCCTCCCCAGACCTCTCTCTCCTGGGATAGCCCCACGGGAACAGTGGTCCCGTATCACCACGATGTCACCAGAAGCACCACATCTTCCCTGTCTTCTCCTGTTTATGCTGGTCAAGCATCTGCTCTAGCTCTGTTACCTGAGGGTTATGCTCAGCTTCTCTCACCGGGCCCCACAGCTACACTGGATGCTCTAGCAGCTACAGCAAGCGCAAAAGGGCAACTATCTCTTGAAAAAACTGCTCTCCTATACTCCAGCACTCTTGGCAAGAATGGAGACTGAAATGTACTTTTTTTTTTCCTAATTACTAATGTCCCCTCTTCCTTGACAGCAAGATTCCAAAATATCAACAGATTTCACTCACATTTAATGCTTAGAAGTTAACAGTGCTCATCTTGACGTTAAAGTTGAGACAATGGCAGAAAGGAAGCAACAGGAATATTTCCATAAACATCTCCACAGCTTCCATAGGGGTGTGCAGATGATTTTCAGTAGAATCAACTTAGCTCTTCTAGTAAAATGCATGAGTTACACCAAGCATGGTGTTTGTGTTCCAGTCAGTGTAGAAATCTAGCTAAACCTCAGGCACATCAGCTACCCAAGAGATGTTCCCTTCCATTGATAAATACAGCCTCCAACAAATACAGTCTGCGCCGACCAACAGATATATTTATGCAAGGTGTGAAAGTTTTATGGAAGTCACTCCAAGATTATAGATTATAATCCTACGAAAATAAAATAACAGAAAGTCCATTCTTGGAATACCGTAAGGTCAAAGATGCAATGTCAATAGCTTAGTTGCAATCTGGAAAGCCTCTAGGACAGCATTTTTGCTTTATCTACCACTGTAATATCTTCCAACAGTCAAAAAAAGCCTTCAACAGCAGTTATTTAGTATTTTCAGATTATACTGGCAGCATGGTAAGTCCCTTTCTTTGAATACTGTGGATAATTATGTAGAAAGCACTGCAGAATAATACTATCTGATCTCATTACAATTGCTGCCAGACAGCAAAAAAAAAAAAAAAAAAAAAAAAAAAAAGGGCAGCAAACTAGATTTCTAGGGAGAGATAACATAGCTTATTTCTTAATATGCTCATGTTAAGAGGGTTACTCAAGTATCCCCTCAACATATGTAAAAATGTGGTCACAGTGCCATAAATCCAATATGTGGGAAGTGTTGGTACTAATTACTGGTATAGAACCTTGACATTAGACATTGCAAAAACGAAGCGTCAACTAGACTAGCTCTTTGACAGCAAAGAGATAATTATTAGGCTTCTAGTCTTTTGGAATTCCTGAGACATATTAGGGCGAACACACAGCAAAACAGCTGACAGGAGCGGAGAAGTCCTTTTCACTGTGATGAGATGACCCACCTCTAAGAAAAGGAATGCACATGATCAAACAATAAACCAACACTTAACTGTTTTGTCATTTTCTTTTTAATAGATGCCCTAATCGTATCATTTTCACAGAGCCATCCGAAGAGGTGATTGACTAAATATGTCAACAGTGTCTTCCAGGCTGCAGACTTGGAAAAAGAACCATATATTGTGTATTTACTTTCTGTTAGCATTTGTTACTGTCTCTCTACCCAAAGACATGCCACCAAATTTGTGACCGAATCCACATAGCGAAAACCACACACCTGCAGAAATTGTGGGAATGTGCATCGACTCATCTTCTAGATCCCAACACAACTTGACATAAAAAGCCTACTTAGAAGACTACTTAGATCATAAGAATGTGAAATTCAGCTACACGTGTTTTTGGATCACTGGAACTGTTTAGTATGCTAAGACCAATACTGAACTATTACATTCAAACTATGACAATCAAAGCTATTACATTAAAATTCCAACAGGACATACAAGGCACAGCGTTCATTAAACAAGACACAAAAATGTTAAGTCTGTCGTATCTCAAAAATATCAGGACCACCTAGAATGGCATATCTGGGAGGGGTTTCCATTCTCTCAAATACTTATTTTCTCTAGCATTTTGAGGTCTGACTCCAGCATCTGTATCTGAGCCCTCCCCACTTCCTACATAACTTTGCCAGGAGGCCTTTGCAACACTGGAGTTGTTCATGCAGGCAGCTGGTAGGATCTCCAGTCCTGAAGGCACTGAAGACTTGGCAAGATGAAGCCACAGTCTACACTATCCAACTTTAGCTTCTTCAAAGGGCAGGAAGGTGCACTACATGACAACCCTAAGTCCCTTTCAATAACGACTTCTCTAAAAATGAGACACCAGAACAGTGCACAGCTATTTCCTTCCCAAGGAGTCACAGAGAACATACCAGAGCTCAGAACAGCCATGGCCTGCAGGCACTTGCTGGAGATTTTGCAAACCAGAGTGTGTAATGGCTTTTTAGTTTTGCAGTTTTCTTAGGTTGCCTGTCCCCAAGTTTAGGCTTTATGTCCTTGAGGAAATTGTATTTTTCATCCAATAGGTTTATGGCTTTTCTACTGGCCAAAGCAAGCAACATTAACCAATCATTCCTTTATCGCACAATATATTCATTCACACCAACTCCTTCCACAAAAACAAGACATAAAAGCTCCTTATTCTTCATTCAGAGAAAGACACACAGACTCCCGTTTCTTTTTTTTTTTTTTTTGTGTGTGTGTGTGTTTATCAGTATAGACCTCTTGCACAAGCCAGCACCCAACAACTGCTATTTAACACAGCCATTTAATTCCACATGCTTACGGTCTACTCTCTTCCCTGGTTCCAGCTAGTAACTCCGGTTCTTTCTGTGTGGATGACACTTCAGCTTTTTCTTGGGCGTACCACAGTCTGCTGAAACCACTGCAGTACTCTCCCCTACACTCTCATCACAATTTTCTACATAAATACTTCAGAGTCCACCTGTCCAGGAGAACTGCAGGCTTCAGTGACTACATGAAAGAAGTGAAGCAAAGCAGCACCTCCAGAATGCTGTTCGCGCCCTTAAAAAAAAAAAAAAAACCCTCCAAACCCTTCCAAGTGTCTCATCCCCAGCCTAAGCAGTTTTATGAGAAAACTGCCCCCTAAGTTAAGTCAGAACTTTCAGGTCAGTCAGGCTGACCTTCCATCTCCTCTCCTTGCAACTTCTTTTCTTCAGAGAAATGTTCTTCCTCTGAAACACTTTCCACCACCTTACTTGTCTTACCACTCTTACTGGAGAGCACCTAGCATTCCATACTCATTTTTTTTTCCCACAAAATATTGTCCATATCATCAGAACGTAATAGTAGTGTCATTCAAAATGACTTGCTGCTAGGAAAAAAAAGAAAAAAAGAAAACACATTGCTCAGTGGTTCATAGTCATTCAGTGCTTATGGCTCTCAGCTGCAATCTCGTTGCCTGACACACGCAACTCAGTTACAAGTTCCTGTTCTTCACCCGTTCTCAGAGTACACAGGTTACTGCCATCATATAGGAACCCAACTAAGTGCATCATTCAAAGCTAACAGAGGAGCAGAGACACATTCTACAATCAGGTCATTCAGCCTTGAAAAACAACAGGAATATCGCCAAGTCTTATATAATAAAGTCTAATTCAGTAAGAAAATGTAGCTTCTACAAAAACGTGGTTATATTTCTAATCGATAAAATCTGTACTATGCTGGAATTTTTCTTAAAAAAAGCATACTGATATCAAGTTTCCTACGGTCCAAAACTTACTTTTTTTTGCTTTCATTTCAAACTAAAAACACTATCAAATCTATTCTGTTAAAGAAAGTGTTGTCAGTATACTGAGCACATAAACACTCCTTATTCAAAATGCTGCCTGTAACAAAAAGCTATTACAAAAAAAGGGTCAGTTTATCACAAAATAGTTACAAATAATTTTTCACAGCCTGTTTTTTCCTTTCTCCGTTACATTATTATTATTAGAATTTCCTATGATGCCATATGGGTACATCTATGGGTATGTAAATATACACACATACACACAAACACGTACATCCGTCTATTGAGACGGCACTGAGAGTTTGTAATATTTTTAGGAAAAAAAATTAGTACAAAGTCCTCTCTCTGTCTGGTGAGATATCGCAGTACAGTAATTTTTGATCATTAAAAGGTTTCGCATAGATATAAAATTTGAGATCATAACATAACTGAGCTACTGACAAACTTAAATCTATCATATCCTTTCTATAGAAGGTTTACTGTTGCAGCAAAATTAATTCACTGGATAATCATTAATGTAACAGAAATAATTCAGTGAAAAGTCAAAGTGTATCTACTACAATTACTGCCATTTTATGACTTCAGTACATAACTGGGCGCAGGCTGAATGCAGTAAACATATCAGATAATATATTATTACCCAGTAATACACACACTCATCCACCTCACTGGCATTATAAAGTGGTTATTTTAGGTTCATGTTGTTGTAAGGAAATTTTATACTTTTTGTTGCTCATTTTATTGGGTCATTTCTCATATATAAGGTTGGGCATTGCAAGATAAGAGAAAAGAACAAGGACTTAAATGTATATATGTACATACTTTAACATGTTTCCTATCTACTAGCACCACAAAAAATACAGTCCACTGGTGAGACTTTTAACATCTTATGTGAACTATTTCTTGCTTGAAATACTATTTCTGAACCCAATATTAAAAAAAAAATCAAAGACAAACATGCAATTATGTACTTGAAATGCAACTTGAGATGACAATTTTTCAGTCACTGATAGCACCTTATTTGTTGTTTTAAGGAAAGAAAACAACAAAACTATTTTAAAGTTATATTATTAACAAGCCAGAAAAAGCCAGAAATGCCATATTATCCTAGAACTGAGGAATCACAGAAGAAATCCCCTGCCTCTTGCTCTAATCAATATTTTTAAAATTCTTTTAACAGAGTAATGCTTTGAGACACAACAAAATAAATTGATAGAGAAAAACTTTCTCTCACAGCTTTCATCCCCTCTTGCTTGTTCAAATGAAGACCACCATAAGAAAATTAGAAAAAAGTAGAATTTTATATTCAAGTTGCTGTTTTTTGTTCTGATAACCATCTTTCCTTCACTATTCAATCTATTCCTGCCCACTTCTGTTTTACTAACACTCCAACCTACATCTCACTTCATCACACCACTTTTTTTTTCTCTGCATTTCTACTTTCTTTACTCCTCCTGCACAGACAGTATTTCTGTTTCTGCATTGTAAAGAAAAAGTTAGCAATCAGAAGCAGGGCAGTTTGCTAACACATCATTCTGTGATATCATTCATTTCTTCCCTTGCCTTCAGTGTTTTGTGAGAGACTTCATCTAATCACTTTCACTATCAAGGAAAAATAATCCATTTCCAATTAAAAAACACAGTCAGGTATAGAAATTTGATTATAGTGTCCTGGAAGGAAGAAGTTCTGCAATTTCTCTGCAGTTTTTCCAGTTAGGTACAGCCCTGAACAAAGGTACAGGAAAGTGTAACTACAGGAGAAAGTCTTTTGAAATGAGTAACAGGACTGACCTTTGAAAAGTGACTACACTCCTTTCAGATACCGTTCCTAACTGTTCGCACTCCTGCTCCTTTATCTAACACATGCCAGGTGGGAATTCGGCTTCTAAAGGGGATTCCGCATTTTCATTTTTGCTACTATTAGGGGCTTCTGAAGTTTTACTCTATGATCACTCCTTACTTGCGTATTTTACCTCTACTTTACCACATTACGATCCTCTGTTTCCTCAAATTCATCAAACCAATAGTCTTGGGCATTTACTCTAAAAGCATGAGGGTACTTTCTATAGAGACGGTTTTAATTTCTTCCTCTACATTTACTTCCAAGCAAGTATCAGCTGGAGTTGAAACCAGAAGTTAGAAGTTTCGAGTATTACCATTAATGTGGGATCTTTACTTTGCCACTAATTATTTTGAAAAACAAAACAAATAAATGAACAAAAAAAAAAACAGATATTGTTTTAGCAGCAAGATCCCAGCATAGCTCCTATAAATCTGAGAGTCTTCAGCAGTATCCAGAAACTCTTTTTTCCCCTTAAAAAAAAGGCATTTCTGTACTTCTTGAACTTTGATTTTAGTAAAAATATTACTAGGAACTCTAACTGCAAAAAAACATATACACAGTCATATCCCTTGTATACTTGTAAATGCATCTTCAAAAAAACTTCTGACAAAGTAGCCACTTTTCAAATTTTCTAAACATCATATGCCACATATTTAAGTATTTCCATTTTTAGTGTCCCACGCCAAGAACATTTACAAACAGAAGAAAGGCAAAAAAAAAATCAGAAGTGTCTATATAGGAAATAACTCTTGTAAAGTTTAAAGCAGTAAGTATACAATACTATAAAGTTCTGCCGCTCGAAAATGGCTGTAGCTGTAAGTGATTACAGTAATTAAGCATTCTCATTATACCCTTTTATTGAATTTTCTATTTTAAAAATCTATTTCTAAAATCACTTTTAAAATGTGCAAAACAACATAGGATATTAGCATGATTTTGACACAATTTGCATACACACATATTATTCGAATTAAAAGAAAAGGCAAAGAGAATTCTGTTTTCTGGATTCTTTAAAAGACATTTATTAGATCGTCCTTCCCTATTCCCTGTTCCCCAATTTTTATCTAGCTAGCTCAACCAATGCATCAGGTCTTAAATGTGTACAGCTCTTCTTTTTTTTCTTTTAATACAGACATTCCTGTTTCTCACCTCTGTGCTGTGCTTCCCATTCCAGCTCTCATTACCACTGGTATCATTCTGAGCTGAACTTCTAGACACAGAATCAAAGCTGCCTTACGACTAGGGTCTCTTAGCAAAGCACTCTACCTTGCAGAGATGCTTTTCTCAGCAACCATTATTTTTAATGAGGCCAGCTTACTTTTGGAATCTTGGCAAAAAACAGTCATTTACTCTAGTCCTAAAGCAATGACTGCAAAAAGGGAAAATATAAAGATTACATGCAATGTAAAATCTGCATGTGCAAAAGCGTGATGTCCTGGGAAAGGGGCTTGTCAAACTATAATGTTTGTTAATGAAAAGAGCAGTTTTAGTCCAAACCAGCTTACTGTATTAGATTTGATAGAACAAGTGTTAACTATATGTCGTGCTTAAAAGCTTTGATGAGAAAATCTAACACGTTAAACCAAGAAATAGTTCAAGGACAGCAGGAGGCAATTCCAGAACACAGGCACAATCTATAAAGGCAAACTACCACAGCTTTTTGATGTTAAGTAACTAGCAATATCAGTGTACAACAAAGCTCAGAGGCAGACTGTTGTATCAAGTTTAAAAGCTTAATATCCCGGGTCAAAAGCCTCAATTACCTATTCTACTACTACGTTTCTTAGTGAAGTTAGTTTTAAGTATGACTCGCTTAAAACGTTACCTCAATTATCACACGGGGTTTTCCTTCTTCCCTCAGAAGGTATTTTTGGTATTTTGGTTATGCTGCATCTCAGACACTCAGACAAGGGCAAAATGTAGACGTTTGTACTTCAGCAAGGTGGGAGGTCAGAGACATTTACTTTGAAAACATATACATTTCTTAGAATGGGCTACGCACATTAAATGGCCTAAGAAAAAGCGCAGTGGCACAAGACGGGTGGCGCTTAGTGAAACTGCAGCTGAAGCACCACAGTACTGCTTTAGATTCACCCATATGAGCTGAAAGCATAAAAAGCACACATTCCAAGAACATGTAAAACAGGGAGAAAATGTCCCCTTACTCAAACTACAAATCTGCTAAAATTTTGAATGTGTTACTGTGTTAAATTTGTTAAATAGGCCACACGACATGCTCCTAGTTATTTAAAAATTTACTTAAATCGTGAAAGATGATTTTATAGTTATTTCTAATGGGCATGTGCTTTCCTTTGTCCATTTGTACAAGGCAGCGGTGTGCACTGACAACTGGAAAAGCAGGAAATACATCTTTTTAAGAAAAATAAGAAAAACAGAGGAAGAAAAAATAATAACAATTGTACTTTTCAATTTTACTTTGAATACAGCAAGATGACTTTGCACTTGACATGGGAAACCACATGGATTCTTCTCTATATTCTTCTGTTTACCCATTCCATATTTTTAAGAACATATTTTGAACTTTGAAGTGGGTGAACCTGGGCTTATTAATAAAGTTAAATTGGAATTAAATTTTAATTCTGTTGTTACCACCTTACCAAAGCAAATATACTACTTGGAAACACACCAATATGGCAATTTTAAGTCTTTACTTCTCATTGTAAACAACATCTAGAATTAAAATCACCTGTTTTCTAGGAATATTAATTAGCATGATATATGATAACTAATGTACCATGATCAATTAATAGCGATTAATTATCACTATCATGACGGTGATTTAGATATTCTAAATTAAGCCTGAAAAGCTGGAGAAAATTCGTGGGGTGGGGAGCCCGACGTTTTCTGCAGAAATCTCTGCAAATCCCTCACTTACCTATTTTAGGCAGACTGGGCTGCAATGCCACCTGGTGGCTTAGAAAAAATAACAGGACTCTGAAGAGTGCTTAAAGGCTTGGAAAATACGCAATATTCTATAAAAATACCAAACATAGCAACAATGTTTAAGTAAATCATTTGCATCTCTTACTCCGCAAGTCTCTTTTACACTGTTGCTTTCAGTGTGCAGTATTACGGTTAAGTTTTAAAGTTCACACCCTGAGATCCAACTTTGGCCAGGATTTTTTAATTGTTTTAAATTTTTCAAGTTGAACTTGCAGCTCCGTGTGTTACAGTGTATACAGCTGTACACGGACTGTGAGTCTATCTTGCAGACCGAAAAGATGAATTTTCCCCCATTTGAGGAAAAACCAAATGCATCAGAAGTCTAAAAGGAAGGTTACTGAAATGCTTTGTAAAATTACACTGTATAATTAATTCCATAGTAAGAATGTTTTTATGGTGTGTGTTGGTGACCTTTTATTACCATCAAGTTCACAATGCTGGTGGGCTGCCTTTTAATCCCTCCGCAGACAAAGGCCCTAAATAAACACAGATCCCTTCCTGGGAAAAAGTCCTCTCTGGTTAAATGGTAAGGAAATGAGTAAATCATTAGTAATCTTTAAAGCCAAAGCTATAAACTCAAGTTACCTTAAGTTAAAATGAAAGTGTCCTGCAAGAGTTTCAAAGTTCTGTCACAGATAGAAATCTCCAGCTCTTGACTCCAGACTAGGCGCCAGCTGATAAACAAACAATTTAAGTCAAGAGCTGGAGAATTCCCAGCTTTTTCATTTAATGGCTTTGGCCAAGAGTATTTATTGCCTCCAGTTTTATTCTCACTTAGCTCTAAGAGGAAATTTAAACTCATCATTATCTTAAAGCCCCATATGGGCCACAGTCAGCTCACCTGATAGAGCTCCTTTTACTCTGCATTAGTTCTAGTCCCCACTAGAAGTGATGTAATAGTGTAAACTAATTAAATGTAGTTTTAGGCTGACTTTTTAATAGGCTAAATAAATTTTGTTCAATATGGTTTATATTCCCACTTGGGGCAGTAACGACTCCAAAAAGTTTAACTTTACAGTTTCCAGCCCAAACTACTAGCAGTTTGCCCCATAAAGGACAATTGAAACAAACAAACAAAGCCTCTGAACAAGAGCATCCAACTGTTAAAAGCAACTGCTCTGAAAATCCTTTGCCATAAAGCGATCCATCGGCACAAAAAGGTACACCAAACTGTGAAAGAGCAGACTGTGCAGCAATTCTGATATTTCAGACAAAATGCTGCAGGCATGCGAGGTCATACATACCATTTAAATTTTGTATTCAGTACCTGTTCTACTTTCAGAGTGAAAATAAGCAGAGCTGTAGAGCTGGAAATTAGATACTAACCAAGTATTCCTAATCAGGGCAACGTGTTGAATGCAGAGAACAAGCCCAAGTACTTTATCCTAACTCAAAAAGGAAGGTAAGTTATCCTGTGCTTCAGTAGCACTTTCCTGCTCTTCCATCTGAACACACATACACAGCAGCTTAGGGTGCTTCAATGCAAATTCAGATGCTGATTCTACCTCAGGGACTTTTAAATCCATCACAACTTAAAATCAGCAGGCGTCATCTCACCCCAGCCATCCTAAGTATCAATATTTTAGCATCTTTTTACTTAAGGAATCAGTTTCACACATGCGAGACAGAGAAGTGTGCTGAGAGAAACTCTGCCTGCCTCTCCTAAAGGGTTAAGAGAACTCAAGCTTGAAACCAGAAGGTAGTATTCCCCTCCCACCCAACCCCCTCCCCTCAAAATACTTTCCTAACCTGACTTGGCTGAAAAAGCCAATTAATTGCTCCAGTGTCTGCCAAGACTTCTTATTCCTTCAAAAATGCGGATAGCGGGTTTGAGACAGCTGGCTGTTCCAAACCCAGGTAACACCCCTAAATGTGGAAAGAATGAAGGAACATGAATCACGATTAGTATTTTAAATGGATTTATAATGAAACAGACAGATATCTTAAAGCTACTAGATTTTCCGTATTATTTAACAGAAAAAGCTGGTATCTAGATGTCTTTGCAGTCCCACCAAGTTTATGGAAGCAGTTTACTGCAAACCACATTAAAATAATGTGGAACTAGTTATTTCTGTCTTTATTGGAAACTGATAATCTAGACAATTTAAAACACATACAGAAACACACACACAATGACCAGGTTACTACAGACAAGAACTTTCCTGAAGACCTTCAGAAACAGCTTAAGCCATTGCCATCCCTACAGAAACTAGTCGTTTTAGGTCAAGCAAAGGTCATTGCAAGGCAAAGAAAAGAAACCCTTATGACAGTTGTCTGCCAAGTATTTGGCTTAGCATTGAGCAGAGAGCTGCAATTAAATTCTTGCTTACTTTTCTACAAAAATAAGAGGTCTAAAAGATACTGCACTACTGGGGAAAACAGGAAAAAGTCCATAAACTCATTTTGTAACATCTCTGCTGACAATAAGAAATTCCAGGTTGATTAACCTGGAATTACTCAAATTAGAGATAATAACTCAATTAGAGTTATTATTAATTACTCAAATTAGAGATAAATTCATTGCTTGTATAAAGTAAAACATTCAAATATTAACAGTTAAAGACCAAAATATTACACTTTATATGCTTCATATGATTATACTGTATTGTTCTATTAATACAAATTATGCTTTCCCTTCTATTTCAGAAGGGGCATTTCCATTACTGCCAATTAAATTCACAGGTTTATTATTTGTCTTTCCTCTAAAGTTCAGTTTTAACCCACAAGTCATATTTTGAGAAATAATCTTCTGTTTGAATAAACAAAAACACTTGCATGTATTCTATTTCATTCTATTTTCAAAGTCCTTCTATAATGAATATGAAAACTATAACACAGGTAGATCAATCAGGTAACTGTGAGCAAATATTTTAAGTTGTAAATACTGAGAAAAAATGATCGGTTTCCATGAACAGGTGAAAATCAGCACAGGAAAATAAAACTAATTTTTGAGCATCTTTACATCTTTCTATTCATTTTTAGTTTGGTTGGTTTTGTACGTCTTTTAAGAAAAATAAAGCAGAGCTGACCATAATGTCTCCAGCCTTATTTTCCCCCCTCCCTACCTTTGATTTCCATGCAGTCTGTTTAAGTATATAAAAATAATGGAACTCCATCTCACCACAGTAAGAACTTCTTCACATTAAAAATTCAATCTGTTGCCTTTCCCTCCTTATTAGGGAGGCAAATTAATTAAGGGCTACATAAATGAGCTTCCCCAGTTTATGGTATGCAAGTTATCTTACCCTCAGCCACATCTGTCAGTTTGGTAGGGTAAGCTCAGAACAAGCCATGCGACACCTTCGGCTGGAACACCCCACGCAGGTGAACAGCACAAGGTAGACAACTCTTCTCCAGGAAGGTACCAAAATAGCTACATACTCAAATAACAAAGTTAAGGACAAAGTCCAGTGTTTCCAGCAACCTACAAAAGCATTAAAAATAGTAAAAATGCTACAGTAAAGTTACACACTAATAAACGAAACTCTCCTGTTAGCTCCCTTTGCAGCTGCACTCTATGCCAGGTACTTACAGAGAACTACCTTGCAGCTAATAAACCTTCTCTACTTTCCTTCCCCACAGAATCCCATATATTTTGTCACTAGAAACCCAGGGCAACAATTGGAATTTAGAAAATGTGTTTTATTCATCAACCAGTGTGGAAGATATTCAAGTTGTTACAGGACCTAGTGATAAAGATTCAAGAATGCTCATTCCCAGCTGATACCTCATTAGAAACAGCAGTGCACGAACTACAGGGGATGGGGAAACCTGGGTTGTCTGCTTCAGTTGGAGGGTTAGAAAATGAGGGACATCACTAAAAATGAGTCAGCCACTGTGAAGAAGAGACACGAATACAGTGGTAATTAAAACATGCAAAGTCTAAAAACATAACTCTGCCTCAAGATCATGTTTGTAGAAGACACTGCTTTGAAAATAACCATAAACTTATTAACTTAATACCATCTCCTTTCTATTAAAGCCAGAAAGAAGTAGAAATCATTTTGATATACTATATTTCAACAAAATTAGATATTGAAAGTAGAAAATAATATATCCTTGAACTTACGTGACACTAAATAACAAAACTTTTAGGTTTACTTCAGACATAGTAAACGTGAACAATGTTTCAAAATAATTTACAAAGTTAGATACACGTGATCTCCATGTTGCTGGTCTACTTAGAAAACAGCAACAAAACCACTCAGGCTCTTTCAAGATATTAAAATGCTTTATGTCGAATTGGAGCCCTATAGATGTTATGAGCTAATGAGTAGCTACTTCTAAAGATAACACTTTCCTGTGCCTGCATATAATTTAAATTCTCCATCCTCAGCAATAAAGGGATATCAGTGAGAATAGTATGTAAATTAAAGATGTGATAGTGATGGGCTGATTTAATCAAGTTCCCTGTGATAGTGGCTATTTCTGAAAACTTCTGCTTCCTGAGTCCAGAACTGCAAAGAATGTGTTTTAGTATTTATTAAAGATTTAGCTCTCAGTGCTACGTAAATTCTCATGTCAACAAGTTAAAAATAAATAAATAACATAAAAATGTGTTGTCTTTATTCAAGAGCTAAGAAAATATGCAAGAGAGAAAATTTTCAATTGCTTCAATGGCACCTAGAGCTCTGCGGTCCAACAATCTATTGAGAACCACCTCCACAGTTAAACTTGTTCTCTCTCTCTCGGCAATAACGGAAGACAAAATATAACACAGCAGATTTAGTAAATTATTTGTCTAATCACCAAGCTACTCCACAAATCTGCGAACAACACAAAAATAGAACATCTCAAAATGTTAAGTACACAGGAGGTGCCAAACAATTTAGTCTCTCCCCATTTTGCTTTCCATCAAATACCTTTTTCTTCTAAATAACTCAGCAGCAATTGGAAGAAAAAAAAAAAAAAAAAAAGGTGTTGTATTTTACTGCTTCTTGACAAATGCAATTAAAGAGCTGACTCAGAAACTTACCTGCTCTTTTCAACTGTATTATCTGGCCTAATAAAACCTTCTAAACACAACTTCCTTTCTTTGTATCCTTAATGCACCATGTAAAATTACACTGTTACCATGTTACCGCGATCGGTACTCAAACATTACAGATAGGTACTGTTTGTGTGGCAGAACTTATTCAGCACAATAATACAGTACCATGGTAAGAATTCATGACTAAAAAGAGATAATCCTTTGCGGGTTGGCATTCAGGAGCAAAGGAAAACTGCACCTCAAGCCACTTTTGGACTCAGAGGATTATGGTACCCAAGTAGCAATTTACACATAACCCACAAGAAACAGATTTCCTCAGTTGCACTGGCCATCTATAGCCCTTTCTATAGAACATCCACTATATGTTTTTGTGCGCACTCCTTAAAAGCTTCCATTGGCAGAAGGCAGGACATGGCTGCTGCTTCCTCACGATATCTCACTGGGTAAGAAAGGTTGGGTGGACAGGTGGGTGGCACATGTGCGTTGGGAGTGATTTGAAAAAACATGGTTTTAGTAACTTCAACACGTCCAAGCAAGGGTTAAGTGCCCTCAAAATAAAATAAAAAGCACCATTTTTCTTTCATTATGCAGTCTGACTAAAAAGGTTCTGAAACCAAAATTAAGCACTACGTTCCCATCCGCTCCCCACCATACACACTCTAAAATAAATAATGGCCAAACTGATTTAAATGAAATTCTGTAAAAGAATTTGTGCTTGGATGAAAATGGCATATTTGAGCCTGAAGCAAAAGTAAACCCGCCAAGTTATAAACTTCTCAAAGGGAAGGTTTATAATGGAAATGCCAACAGACCTTAACTATAGTGGAGCTGTTAGGTGCCAACATATAAATAATTTTAGTTTTTGTGGTCACCTTACCATAAATTAGATACAGTGCAAGTGGAAACAGTAGGGTTCTGATTCAGTAAACAGTAATGACCAAAAGGGCATGTTTGGATTTTAAGACAAGTATAGCACAGATTTGATGCTGGCTCCGAACTGGAGTCTATAAGGGACTTTTGAATTTTTTTAAGTAGTAAGCAAGCCATATTCTGAATTCTTGAGGGCTTGTAAAATAAAAATGCCTTAACAAGCTTTGCTGCCTACTGTTTCAATCTTCAAAGAATCCTTTAACCCAGTTACCAAAGATTGCTCTATTCAAGTTGGCCATAACTGTCTGCTGAGGAAAACAACATACTGAGTAAGCACACTCAGTCATATTCTGTATTAAGAACAGCTAAACGTATGAATACAGCAGGGAGAAAAAAAAGTGTAAGCGAACAGTGTCAGATTAATCACCTTCTTCTTTATGAGGTCTGTCAGTCACTAGACCCTTAGCAAAAATGCTATCATGCAGTCTATTTTAGTACAGGAATGATGCATTTGGGTGCCTGAGGATGTTCATTTTTCCTGAGGGGAATTTAGTCCATTGTTTCGCAGCGAGTGATACTGTTAGTGCTCTCTGTGGGAACTTCCATTTTGGACAGGGTGGGAGCCCTCAGAGGGAGCCAGGATTCAGGCCACGGCTGTGAAGAAGATGCTCTAATTCGGGAAATTCGCCTGCTTGCCAAATTCACATCAGCTTCTCATTTAGTACTTCCGTTATAAAAGCTTCCCACTGCCCCAGCATCACCCCTAACTCTTTGCTAATGTAATTTTCAAGATGAGTATCTCCAGAAATAAAAAAGCTATACTCTTAGTTTGCTCTAAGTTACTCCGCTAAATCTACGCTGAAGTGAAAAGAGTGCTTTGAAATCAATGTTCTTCCAGTGTACTTGCTCTGAAATGCCTTTTCAAGAGAAGAGCATTTGTTTGCCTTCGAATCAATCAGATGCTGCTTTCAGGCTACTGACAATTTTAGAAAATTTAGGAAACAGTTAGGTATGAAAAAAACAAAAAGGCCATCTCCACGTATCAGTGAAGTTTGAAGAGATAACTGTTTATAGTCACACATATGCAGATTATCTACAGCTACAACCCAGCTCTGGAGGGTCAGGATTTTAAGGCAGGAAATCTAACACAACCAAGACGTGAGGATCCTGTTCCTTAGCCAGAGCTGCGAGAGGCTCCAAAGCGGAGCCTTCCGCGCTCCGCTGGCACGAGCAGGCACAAGCCATGCATCCCCACGACGCGTTCTCCTAAAGCAAGGAAAGCACGTCCATTGCGAACAAAACGAGGGCAAAAACGCCTGTTGGTTTTGACTGCTTGTGGTTAAACTATATAGGTAACCGTGTAGCTGTCATCTTACACAGTCTGGGGCATCTCTTGTCAAGTAGAGCAAGGGGATGGTTAATTAATGTCAGATTAATATTATTGCCAGTGACCTAAATCACATGTTTACCAACAGTTGAGTAGCATAAAGGGAAACCATCGAATCAGTACGTTGCTTTACCTAAAATATGTAAAAGCTTTAATAAAATATCATAGAGTTTTTCTCACTTTCCCTCCTCCATTTTACTAAGAACGAATTTAACATTCTTCCACTAAATAATTAAAATACAACTGCCTGCAGAATCAGGAATAGAAACTGAGGGGTTAGGATCAGAGTGAGGTTTTATGTGTTACTCTGTTACAGTCAAGCCATCCCTTAACTCTTGCAAACATATAGGTTAAAGTTGTCTAAGCTTTAGAAAGTAAGTTCCATACACTGCATCCTGCTAAATTAACAACAGAAACAGGCAAGCAATAAAAAAGGCATTTTAAGAGTTAAAGTTGCTGATTAAATACAGTGCAGTATTTTTTTTTTCCAATTCAGCTCAGGAAGGACACTGCATGACCCTCAACTGTCCTCTGCAGCCTGAAGTGGTGAGCAAATACTGTTGGACAAACTGAAATTTGAACTTTCGTGTCATTTGTATGCTTACAGCTCAATTCTGAATGCATATCAGAGATAGGAGGCTGTATTGTTTCCCTTACATTTTCATTTAGTCATGCAAATCATGGATTCATTAAATGTGACTGGAGGAGAAGGATTTATGAAATCTTGATATTTGTATGTGGACTGTGCAGATTAACCAAGATCAGTCTAGCTAAGAACAAAAAGCTCAAGCTGTTGAATAGTCTCAAATCTGGCGATATTAAGGCAAGAAATCTAAAAACTGAACAACCTTCCCCAGGTATTTGTTTAAAATACAGAGAGAGATTTCTGCTGAATTATTATTTTCCCCCCTTTTTATGAACACAACTTAAGAGTCAGTTAGTCAAAACATAAAGACGCCCTTCACTACAAGACAACTTTCTGCACCAAGCCAGCAACTTGGCGCAGCTCTGTCTGTATGACTGATGCTTCCATGTCACCCGTGTCCAACCCATTACTGTGATTTTAAGAAAGAAACAGAAATAACCCAGAATATTAACATCATCCAGATGGGAACCAATAAAATATCATCTTTCATTTCTATTGATCTTGGATTCAGTCATTTAGAGGATCAATAAACAGCTGCCAGTAGCTTGCCTCAAAGGCCCCTGCAGTTGTCCCTGCCTGCAAAGCTTCCCCTGCTTTTTCTCCTTTGAAATTATTTAAGCATTTAACAGACCTGCAAAATTCTTCGACACAGAATAATTTGCATTAATGTTTCCTAGGACCTTGGTTCATACACCTAAGAGCTTGTTTCTTCTCTGATGTGCCCTGCCAAGTAAGAGATAAATTTTAAACTGTAGTTTTATAACTAGAACGGGCCAATTCGCTCTAGTGAATGGATTGTTTTGTTTATTATTTTAATCAACAGAAAATTGCACCTGCAAATTAAAATGTATGTCTGAGGTAACGCTGAGTTGCAAGCACAACCGCTTTGCATCCAGATTCAGATCAAGACGGATTTTCCCCAGCAGCAGCTCTAGTGTCTTTCAGCCAGTGGAAATCCCTCCCAGCAACAAGGGCTCTTGTGCAGCCTTGGTGCCTTCCTTGGGCTGCCTACTCCAGCTCGTAGCTTCTGCTCTCATGTGCTGCAGGATTGAGCTTGGGGTGGAAATGCGTGTGAATGTGGCACCCACGACCAGCACAAGAGGGAAACAAGACTCAGGAGGTGTCAGGGAGTTACTAAGTTCTGCTGTGGATGGACCCTCCTGTCCGCAGCGCAACAGCTGCCTGAAGAAACAAGAGAGAAACATGAACACTGAAAAACAAAACAAACCTTGTAGAAAGCTTCAAAGCCATCATTACTTTCCAGAAACATTTCCAGTCACCACCTCCATCTCCTTAACTTTTAAAGCTCTCTAGAAGAAGCAATCAAAAAAAAATTAAGCTTTTTTTCCTAGAATTTATGACAGACTAAAATCTGAAGATCTTCCTCTGTATCACAGAATACTTGAAGGGATGAGCAAGATACCAGCTATAATGCAGCCACAAGCAAAAGAGCAGCTATTAGGAATTCAGTAACAGCTCACATACAGCTATGGATATTAGGACCAGTTTTACTGAGAAAAGGAATGTTGGCCATAATTCTACAGTTATCCCTTACTCTTTTACAAAGAGTGCCATGGGGATTTTTAACTTCCATCTGGACAACTTTCCTTTAACTTTTTTTGAACGCCATGTGTGAGAACACAATAGAATTGTAGAAATTAGAGATGGAAAAGACCTATTAGATCATGTAGCCATCCTCCTGCCAGTGAAAGATTTTTCCCTGCAGAATAGTTCCTAGCACTTTGCCCAGTAGAGTTTAAAGCATGTCAAGATATTTGGCTTCAGCCATCCCCTTTGGAAAATTATTCCACAGTGTATTAAGAATGTTGTTAGGAAGTTTTTCCTGGTAGACACAGTGTGCATTTTTCTCTCCTTAATAATTTCCAGCCTATTATTCCTACTTACATCCCATTGGGCCTGCCTGAATAACTCATCTTTACACCTTCGAGTAAATGAAGACAGATATGTTTCCCTACACATTGGTCATTAGTTGGCTAGACTATACATAGTTTTATAGCCAAAATATACATTATACTTAATAAAATCAGTCATTCCACCCTTTTAGTCATGGTAGGAACAATTGTCTCCACCCCAGTGATCAACAGTCTCAACAAATCTGTTTATCCTTGCACAGACTCCCACTACCTTTTGTGTTCTCCATAAAAATAAAAGAGCAAAACACACTCGCCAAAGAAAAAACTCTCACAAAGTCAGTTTATCAGTAAATGCACTATCTTATCTTTCCGCAACAGCAGCTGCTGCCAACCTAGTGATGTCCATGCGGGGTTTACACTGCCTCCCTCCCCAGGACGTCACAACGTGCAATTTTGTCAAAGGATAATTAATATTTTCAAGAGCTCCCTACCATTCCATGTCTTGACAAAGATTTTCAAACATTTAAAGTTATTAATACTCGGAAGCATTTTAAGCACCCCAAAATTTCAAAGTATTTCTTCTTTTCCTTTTCTTCTTTAAATCACAGTTCACCGGATACTTTCCCTAGAGCTTTTCAAAAAAGGCTTTTTTTTAAAAAAAGCAGGCTATTTTTTTTTGAAAAATAGTATGATCAGATGGATTCTGCAAAAACATAAACTGAGGAAATAAGAACAGCAAATAAAAAATAAAGTAAGACATGAAATGACTAGGAGGGGCAGAGGAAGGGGTGAGGTGAAAAGGCTATACCCAGTATCAGGAGCATAGAGAACGTTGTGACCAGCTGACTTGATGGCTGAGTATATCCATTCAGGCTTTAAAAATAAAGCATACACCTAGAAATAACAGCAAACAGTGCAATGAATTTAGGACCATCTTTTCCTCATCTACAAGAAGGTCTTGAGAGAAACAGGATAATTATGTTTAAGTTCATGAAGTTCTTTCTTCTTCATGATGATGATTCTAACATGTACGAAAAAATCAAATATCTTTATTTAGGAGGCAAAAAAGCAAAAACAACAGAAAATTCCACACCGTTGAATAAGAAGATCCTGTATTTCATGCTTTCTGTACATTAAAAAAGCACATAACTTCTCACATTAGAGATGGTGAAACAAACAACCAACATTTACCCGCCATTGAAGTGGTAAGATTTTATTTCTCTAAAAAAGACAGAAACGCACAAAGCAGATGCAGCCTGGAATAGCCGGTGAAGATATAGTTCTAGAAAAGACTCTGCAACAAAGGAGAGGTCTAGTATTCACAGACATTGATGATGCTTCCTCACTAGAAACTAGACGCTGCAACATTTGAACCACTTATTAGCAACTTTTATTATCTAGCCATATCTTGAAACATCTTTGAAGTCATATTTGCAAGCATTGGTGAGCACAGACACAGAGTAGTATCAGAGCTAACTCTGCTATGGGGCTCTCCTCTGCTTCTCTTGTAAAAGACGCTGCACTAGACCTTCAGCATCCTGCTAAGCGCATCACATTCACCCATTATCCCATTGGGCCTTTTTGTATCTGTTATCAATCTGTGATCATGCTATGGAAATACGCTCACCTCTCCAGTTCTGAAAAGCTCTTCTCTTTCTTTTTTTTTAAGCTGGAACCATGCAACACATTGCTCTTTGAAAGCAAATGAAGGAAAAGACCTTCACAGCAGATCTAAATGCTCTTTTTCTTTGCTTCATGTAGAGGACAAACCTGAGTGCACAGGGAATAAGTCTGCAGTTCACTCATCAGGGGTTCATGTTCAATCCATTATCCAAGAGCAGAAGTCTCAATTTGCCAGTGGTAGTGGAAATACTCTTTCAATCACTTAACAGTTAGCTGGAGCTGGTGGGAGTACTACCGTAAGATGAAATGTTTGAAATGACAGCTGGAATAGAAACTTCAGCCCCTTAACCAGCTCCAACCTAAAATTCCATATAAAAGATGTTTTATCCTAGTGGTTAGCACCATGTTAGCATGACTAAATGACTGCAGTTCTCTACACAACAGCTCTTGTTAATTATTAGCAGACTGACTTTTATACTGACTACTATTGGCTACATTAGACAGTGAACAGAAAGACCTACTTAAATTTCATAATCAGATCTTTGGCACCATACTTTCAATAGAACTGAAAGCACTTTATTTGTAACTCAAAACCACACAGAAGAAGAGGCTGATGCCCCCTTTTGGGGACTTCCAGCAGGATGCAGCACAACAGCACTTGAGCAGAAGAGGAGCTGCTATGATGCCAAGAGTCAGTGGAGGGAAAAAAAAGCTTAATTGAGAAGCTAATATCTGAACACTTGCAACACTTACAAAGAGCAATACATCACATCGGAAATTAAAAAAAAAATAGTTCTGCCCACAGTAATTTAAAAAATGCATCTTTTGTACACTAAATCCCAAAGAGATAAATGTGACAACGGCATCAGTGAAATTACTAGTAAAGTTTGCTCTGAAGGGTGAAAATCTGTATTACCCTTTCAGTGAGATCAGGAGGAAAAGCTTGACCTAAATTCCTAAGCCTTACTTTAGACCCCTTGCTCAGCTACTACTCCATTCAGTGTTAACAGTTTGTTCTCTGTGCTTCTGTGGAAATTTGTCTTTTAAAGGCCTTTTATTCATATAAAGATTCAAAATCTGAAAAAGTTTAGTTTACTCCTCTAGATTTAGGGAGGGAAAAAGTCAAAAATAAATGAATTTTGAAGACAATTCCTCATTTTCCATGTGATCACAAACTGCTCACAAAGCCAGAGCAACACTGGGAACTGTAACATAACTTTCTCATGTGGACCTGCAAGTGATCCTAATCCTGGGGTAAAGCGATTGCTCTCTCTAGAGAGCATTAACAGCATAAGCTGAATGCTACTGCAAGGATAAGAAGTATTTTCCAAAATTAGTTAATACCAAATAACACGGTAGCAACTTGGTGCATTAACTCACACTTACTTAATGTTGTCTCTGTTGTAATGTTGTTGCCTGTGTTTTAGGCCAACCATACTGAAAACACAGCATGGCTATCTGGCAGCACAGACCCATTCTGAAAAAGAATCTTTCAGTAGTATGGGTGCAAAAAAAACCCCAAAGTCTGGCATCAACCCCTGGCCTTACCAAATTCCATTTGCAATGTGAGGGCAAGATTAAAATCACCAGTATCTTCTCCGTAAGGTTTACAGACCAAGCAACTTTCAAAATACTGCTTAATTTGTGAAATAACCTATTCGCGGGGTAGACAAATATTGATGTCCATTAATACCCCAAACCAGAAGTGAATCAATCTGCCAGTAACAGCCAGTAAACGCACAGGTCTAAGGATGACAGCTGGGAAATGCTGCTGCTTTTCCTCTTCCCTTTCTCCCTTCCTCCCACAAACACCCTCACTCCCAAACTCCACCAGCTACATTGCAGCTCACAGCCACAGAACAGTGTCTGTCAACTTACAGAGAGCTGAGCAAGTATCTCCATTTAGTGTTTTAACAAATGCCCAATAACAGAACCAGGATATATGAAAATACTCCAAAGTCATGACATGTTACATCATAAAAGATATAAAAACAAACCAAACACTGAAGTTCTATCTTGTATTCTCCTACCATACTTCATTTTGCAAGTTATTAATAGTCTGTCTGCTTTAGGCATGACTAGCAAGTCATAATGTATTATGTTATGTTATGTGGAATGTTAACTGGTATTCACAAACATATTATCTACTAGCAAACTAAACATGAATTCTTTCCTCCTTTTTCAGAGTATCATTCAATCTGTAATTCATATTAAACCCCAAATAGTTTGTATTCAGATCACTAAACACCGAAACAGTCATTTGTATTCAGACTAGCCAACTGTATGTTATCATATTAACCCAGTCTCAGCATTATCACTTTCTAAGGAAAGAAAACCCAAAGAACAGCTAGTTGTTTTGCAATCTTTTTTTCTTCTTTTTTGTAGTTAAAGCATAGTCAGCCTTTAAGCAAAAATTTCTGGGTAAAAATAAATTATAGAATTTCCAAAAGGTAAATAATGCCCTCAGGTAAAAACCTATTTGGAGGAATAGATGTTGAGGAGAACCACATAAAAGATGTCAGCACCGCCCGAAGGGTAAGTGGAAGGCCATGCTATGTTTAGAAAAAGATCAGATATATCCTGCACCCACAACATTTTTTCCAGTGTGTTTTATTCCCAGGCTACCAAGTTATCTAACTGCACAAAACATGAACTAATATTTTGGCTGGGAATCAAGAATCCTGACTTCCCCGTGACATCCCTCAGTATCCTCAGGGTTTTCCTGCCTGCTGTTCACATTACAACTTGGATGAAAACTTTGGCTTCTCACATGTTGCCAAACCTTCCTGAGTTTTCAGCTGAAAACCAAAGAAAAATAATGACTTTGATGCCTTATCTATGCTTACCTTACTGATTTGAAATTCAAGCTTCCTAGCTCATACATCATGCCTTTGATAAACTCTATATGGTCAAATGCTCCCCTACTGTTTGCATCTTTATTCTCTTAAGGTGTAACTATCCAAATTAACTCAAGAAGACAGTAAAAAAAAAGAAGGCTATCTCATAGTAGCATTTAAACTATTTTTTAAAGTGGAAGATAAAATAATCCAGGACTTTCTCAGACAAATTTGCTTTCCTTGACCTCCAATTCTGGGAGTTTTAGACAAGAGTTCAACAGTATTAGCAATCAGCTATGGTTTTGTTTTCAAAACCTTAATTTTATGCTTCTGTTCTCTTCCATCCACAAAATTAGAGACTTGCCTGATCTCAGTTCTTTTTTTATGAGAGATGCAATACTCAAAAACCAGTGATTACTAGCCTCCAACTTCAAGAACAAATATTCACATGCACATTTTTCAACTGTTACAAAAACCGTGGAAAGCTTCTAACCCAACCGGCCATCTCTTCACAGCATGCTGCTTTCTTCCTCCCTTCCTTCTCTCTTTTTTAATTAACTAAAAAGCAATAGAACTTATTAACAGCAATCCAAATTCTCAAGCTAGTCTACCCCTAGCAGAAAGAAACATATGGAACCTGAAGAGACATGAATACCCACGTAATGATATGGCTTTCCAAAAGAAGCTAAATTAACAGGACGATTATATCATGCCATGTCAAATTTCCATTTCTCCATGTCTGACACAAAAGCATATTTCTAAAGCCTAAAAATATTCCTAAAATAACAAGTAGCTTCTTAAATAACACCAGCCTTCCTCAGCTGCTCCATAAAGAGTGTTCAATGCAGCTGAAAGAGAGAGTCAAAAACACACAGCACTGAAACATGAGGCTTATTAGTCTAAGCTGTCTTTTTTTCTACTGCTTTTTTTTTTCTCCCTGCTTTTAACCAAGTGGTTACAAGCGGTACTGTTCCTTGATTCCTGGAAAGCATCAAGCTATTCATACAGAGGTAAACATATGTCCATGTCACAAAGAAAACAGGCAGTCTTTTCTTACCTTTTATATGTAACAGAGCAAAGAAAAAATAATATATGTATGGTGAAGAAAAGCAACTTGTACCAGCAAGGGTACAAACTGGTGGCTAGAATCATTAACAAAAAGATGACCAGTTCAATATGAAGTAAACTGTTAATTAAGACTTACCTCCAGAAACTGGAGCATCCATGAATACAGCTCCCATTTTTTCAACTGCTTTAGCTAATTCTTTTGAAACTGCAGGGTCAATAGTACTGGAATCTATTAACAATGAGCCTTTCTTCACTTTCCTGAAACAAAGATTAATTATTATTAAGTATTTGTAGCTTAGAACACTTGCAGCTCTGAGCATGGCAGCGGCTTTCCTCAGCATGGTAACAATGCAGATACTTTCTGGTACACCAATAAACACAAAGATTTAAATTCTACTGAACAAGATCTGACACTCCAATTATTACTCTGAAAAGCCATGATACAGGACAGTTTTGAATGTTTCAAACATGATCAAACCTGAACAACAACAAAAAGGGATGTTCTTCCTGCAGAAGCACCTGACTGCTTTTCATGGCCTTTGCTCTACTCAGTGTTTTTCAAACCTAGGAGCCCCCCAGATTAACTGGCTTTATTACAGGAGACAGCACTGCCAATCGGTCTCCAGAGCGCTGCCATCCTGGATGGCACCCTCTCCCACAGCCGTGTGCCAGCCTTTGCAGGGCTCATCCAATTACCCTCCTTCCCTGAAGAGTCTAAGCTGCACATACTTAGATCAGCTCAGTCCTGCTTTGTGAGGAATTAAACTAAGGACATAATAGAGGAAGTCAATTAGTAATTGCACTGAAAGGAGAACAGAACATCCCTTTCCTGTTTCATTTTCAAATCACTGCACTTTAAACTCCCACAATAAACTACTAGTAGAGCTCTCAACAGTTTTAGACAAGCTACTATACTTTGCTCTTCCAATATAGAGCAATGTTTATTTTTTATTTTAATAATGCTGGATATCAATAATATCTTACAGGATCCTCAAATGTATCTAGTAGCTGCAGGCGTTCTGCTAAGAGTAACACATCAGTAGTCGAAGAGCATTTCGAATACTACTTATTAATTTGGCAAGTTCATAAGCTCTGTGCATTTCCACTATTAGAATTCTGCAAATAATGGATTTAAGCTCTGTGGAAATCTCTCCACAAAAGTTAAAAAACAGTCTCTTAAATTAAATAAACTCTAGATATTTTCTTGCATAATAAACAGGGAAGAAAATACCAAAGTGAAGCAGTATTTTTCCCCAAAACTCAAGATTAAAACCTACCCAAATTTGAAAAAAGCAAAATGGAGTTTTTAAACAAACTGTTTTGATAAATATTTTCCCCTATTTTGTAAGACAAATAACTATATCCACAGAAAAAGAAATGCCTATTATGTCTAATAAAGCAAGGGGTGGGCTGTGCTATTGACCTTCATTCTTGGTATGAGCAGACATAGACAGGATTGTGTATCCAATAGGAGAATTTGGCTTCAGGTTAAATAAAACATTAGATACATCAATGGTTCTGAATGTTTAACAATCCTTAAAACTTACTTTTAACTACAAGCCTTAGAATCCCTTTATCAACAGTAATGTGTCTGTGAAGACAAGAGACATTAGGAGTAGAAATCAATTAAAGCTTTGTCAGCTATTTTATAACTGTATTTCAGTACTATGAGATTCAATGACATCTCTTCAGAACATTTATTTATAGAATTTCAAATCATAGGAAAAAAGCTTTTGAACAAATAATTATTGCCAGCAAATATTCTAGTTATACTTCTCTGTTGCTAAAACATCTCTATACACTAGATACATCTATATACACTATAGAAAAAGAAATACGTAGCTAAGATGTTAGATGATAGTCACTGCTGTCAAATTTACTATTATTCTACTGAAAATAAAATACAATATTAGCCAAAACAATTCAAAATCAATCACAGTTTAAGAAAAGTCTTGTACTCAGAAACAACAATAGTGACAAACAGGACAGCATCATGTCAAATGCACTAACCAAATGCACAGCAATAGAGTTAAAGTAACAGGGATCATTTGATAACCAATGTAATACAGCCTTGAGTCCAAGTACGAATTCTCCAGACTAGAGCGCATCCTTACTTGAGAATTCCATTTGCTCCTGTGTAAACTTCTTTTGCATTGGGACTGGAAGGCAACATGGTGATAATTCTATCTGCTCTTTCTGCTACATCTGCTGGAGAATCCATTACCTTTTAAAGAAAGAAAAAAGAAAATTTTATGTAATCTTATGCTTCTGGAAAAATAAAAATCACTTGCAAGACCTTAGTCACAATTAAGCTACTGAAAACAAAACAAAACAAAACAACAAGAACAACAACAACAACAAAAAAAAAAAACAGAACAAAAGACAAACTCTGCTCTCTTAATGAAAAAGTGGAAAGAGAAAAGACATCCTGTCATGGAAGCTCCTGCAGAATGTTCATCAATGCTCATGCAAGCACCAACTCACTCACAACTTTTCAGTTTACTCCAAGCCGTGCCTCTGATCCCTCCACAACGTGTCCCTAAGGATGGACAACACTAAGGAACCAGCTCTCCTGGATGCCTGCCTACCAAGTCCTGCTATGTCCAGCACAAGAAAAGCCTTTCTTACATGGAAAAATTAAGGCTACCCGCAATATGTATCTGACATTACCAGGAGTAGATTAGCGGTCACGTACACACATTCTGGCTACCTGCCTGTCAACAAGGCTTCCAAATTCCAAGGCATTTTGTGAAATGGGAAACAGGTATTGAAAAAAGCTTTTTTGAAAGTAAAAGCCAGCCAAACTTGGAATTTAATGAAATACGGGAACTAATAGACGTTAAAAGGCATGAAGTGGCAAAAGAGGGCTGCCTCACAAAATAATTCATTTTGTGACAGATCAAAATTCAGGATTTTTTTGAACATGCAAAATGAGGCTACCAATGGCATGATTAGAAATTAGGCATTCATTACAGCTTTCTCATTAAGTCCAGATAAGTTTGTTCCAAAAAACACATACTTTCTTGATTCTGTCAAGACCAATGACTTTATTATTACTCCAATGTTATTTGTTGACATTAATAAATTAACAAAAATAATAAAGAAAAAAGAAAAAGTGGAAGGCAATAATAAGATTATTCAAATTAAAGTATTACTGAAAAAAAAATCATTTGTGGTTTACACCATTTAAACTAGCACCAGGACAACCACATCTGTGTAATTAGGCACTGCAGTTCATGAAACAAACCTGCAACATATCTGGTACCAAATGACTCAAAAACTCAGCTCCAGTAAGACTTCTGCTAACAAGACATAGACAAATTAAAAGATTAAGTCACTTGAAACTGTCTAAATTAAAAACAAAAAGAAGAAAGAAAGAGCTAAACTGAGTAAGTACTTTTCTCCCCAGGCTAAAAGCTGAGTAGTCCAGGAAGCTACTTACAATAAGCATGGGAAGACTGTTAATATTCACTGAACAAATCTATTGCATGAATAAAAACAGAGGACAAATTGGCTTGGGACTTAGAACATGTAGTTTTTGTTTTGAAAGAAAAGGTTAATACTACATAACACATCTGGTATAATGAACAGTTGTACAAGGAAACATATCCAAATCCGAATGGAAATAAAAATTAGACAGAATAAATGAAGCAATTATAAGCAGAACAGCTTGTATACCTGATGGGTTCATTTCATGACTGACTTCCCTGGAGAGGGAGAACCCAGCTCTTCACAGAGGAGCATGACACCTATGTCTGTAGTTGTGAGGACCTCTGGTTCAGTTCAGTCCCAAAGTGTGTTATTAAAGGAGTAGAGAGGAAGCATGTAATTGGAGCCTGGATTTATATACATCTTCTGATGGGAGAATATTATCTCCAATATTCTCAAAGGTTTGCAAGTTACCAGCTAAGATTTCTGTGGCTCATTTCTATCTCTGAACCAGAAGCTGAAGAACATTACACTGGTCACACAACTGGAAAGCCATGGAAGCCTTATGTTTTTATTTTGCTGTGGATAGTTGTTTTACTGTTGTCTAACAGATTTAAATAACACCTAAAGCAACACAGTTGTACAGAGGCATAGTACAGTAATCGGCTGTACAGAAATGCATTCATTCCACCCATGTCTTGCAAAATAGTGTCAGTCTTTTTCAATTAAGAAAATGAGATTTAAAAAGCACACAGATTGTGACAGTACTTCCATAACCATATAAAGGAAAGCCTTTTACTGTGTTGAAGTAGGCTGTATGCTAAAGTGGGAAATGTCATTCTTGTGCCTTTGATACTGTAACAAACATAACTGATAATGCCAGGGGAAACCCCTCTACGTGGCTCAATAAGCAGCATATATATTTTTTTTAAATCTCTGTGTCAGAAATAAATGGTCTGAAAGCTATTAAGAAATATCAAGCATTAAAAGGCATTAAGAATGCCTACACACATGTAAAAACCATGCCCAAATACTAGAAAATGACAGCAAATTACTAACATGGATCCTACTGAGTTTTAGTAGCAGCCCATCAAGTTCAGCGTCTGTTCTGATATTAAGCGGATTGGGCAAACTTTTACAACAAGAAATGGGATATGGGAAACTTTTCTTTATACTGCTACTGGTTTATGCTCTCCAATATGCATATATGCTTAGATTTATTCCAAAATGCTTATTTTTTTCTTTACATTTACTATTGGTAAATTAATAATTCTGCTTCCCTGAAATCCCATTCTCACTGAACACACTGGTAGAAAGCTCTGAGTTTTACACACCAGACGGCTTCAGTAGCACTCAGACTCCCAAGCTCTCAAAGATACCCACACCTGAACACAGTAACTGAGTAACATACCCACACCTTACTGTGCAAGGAAAAAAATGGTAACTGTGCAGGACAGGCAGAAAACCATACAGAAAGCGGGCAGAGGAGGCTACTTGCTCTCAGCACCTTTCACTTTTCACTAACCTTACAACCTTCTCTTTCACCCCAGCTGATTCCATATGTGCTCGGCCTGTTTGACCCTGCACGCCAGCAGCAGGAAGGCTGGAAGCCTCACGCCTCCCACTGCTCCTCTCTGCTTCTGGGGCTACAGCAGACGGAGCCACGGGATGTGCAGGCCTACAGGCAAACACCTCTCACCCTCCACAGACCCGGTAGCAGCGCTGCCTTAAGCAAAGGGTACGTGGCAACATTTGCTGTCGCCTGGGGTATCTGCTCACCCTTGCAACACTGATGTCAGACGGAAGGAAAAGCAGCCCATGGAGCCCAATGTTGCTTCTACAGCAGTTTCTACAAGGCCCCCTGGGCCCACAAGTTTTCAAGCCCTGCAAAAGCTACTGGGGTAGGATTTACACCTATAGATCAAGAAAAGGAAGTTATGTTCAAATATTTACTTTAAGTGTGTTTTATTTGTATTTAAGCCTACCCGTGTATTCTCTTAGTGATTTACAATCTTAGAACAGGCTTTTGGCTTTATTTTTAAAAGCATTACAGTTTGCCTTTAATATCACATTAAGCCTAGCAGTGGATGCCGAAGACTCTATTACCAAGGCAATAATAGGGTATCCAAATCACCAGGCACAACGAAGGGATCCCACCGCAGAAATGGAATTAAAAATACAACTAATTGTTCAAACTTCTATTCTATTTGCATAACCTCTTAATCCAGAGATCTGCTTCACGCCTCAGGGCCTCAGCTGCTTATTCATAAATACAATAGGCAGGAAAGCAAGCTGTAAAGCTTACTTTTCCACTTACTAAGGCAAAAAAAATCTGTAATTAGTCAAGGGGAGCTTCAATAAATTATCAGTAAATGCACAATATCTTTTTTTTTCCCCCACAAATCTTGGTATTATCTCCTCATTCAATACAGTTGCCACTAGCTCCAACAGCTCAGACTTTGAAGATAAACAGTTCTATCTCTGGCTAGCTGCAATCTCCTGCTGGATAAATTCCTTCTATCTTCTACACAGTCAGAGCTGAGCACTACTCTTGCATATTCTTTTGTTTCACTGTCTTATCTACCTCTCCAGCCACCAATAAGTAACAGCAACTGTTTAAATTTCTAAAGCTTTAAAGTATGTCAGAAACATATGAATAAGCTTCAGACACTCAGAAAAGACAGTCAGAACCATGTGGGCAACTGAATGGGTTTCTGGATCTATTAACCAGTCAACAAAAGCAGTACCACTGACTGGAATGGGGCCAAGATTTCACGAGCTATATATATATGTATATCTAGCAGGAGGGTAAACCTCCTTAATGTGACCAATTTCCTCCCCTCTCTTTGCCTTTTCATTCCTTCCTTTTCTCTCACCATAAGCTTCCTCACCTCCAAGAGAATAGCCACTGAAATAATTGGATTTTTCCTCTGCCCCTGAGGACTGCACCTTGAAGCAGCAGGGAAGCTCGTACATCCCTGTGCCCCTCATGGCTGTGCCAGCAGGAATCTTTAACTAGGGTCACCCAGTCTGAAAAGGTCAAAGTAGGAACCAGATGAGAAGCAGCCCACAAACCCTCTAGACCTGGGGGAGGAGGAAGTAGGGAAAGCAGGAGGTGAAAGAACAGGCTGTTGATCTGGTCTCATAAAAAGAAAGAAGGAAAAAAGCTACTGAGGTGCAGCAAAGTGGCAGTTCTGGTTAACAGCATGACAAAGACTCAGGGTGAAACCATGTCTATGCTTTATGTAGGACCCCACAGATTCAGACGTTCGGATGTTTTTATTTTTGAATGTGCGAGAAAAAAATAGCCTACTTTAAAAAAAATCACATGCAAGAACCATTCAATGCATAAAGTTATTGTTAGAATAGAGAATGTTGGTTACCTGAGCACCCAAGTCTTGAAATTCTTTGCAAGCTTCTGGGAACACATCGTATGCAATAACCGGGTATCCATGTTTTATCAGGTTTTTTGCCATTGGATTTCCCATGTTACCCAGGCCAATGAATCCAACTGGAGTTTTGGAAGCCATTGCCCTAGAACACACTGATTTCAAAACAACAAACATCAATAAATTCATATTTTAGATAAATGCATAACAATGATGCAATAAAAGCTATCATGTAATCTGTTTGCACTGATTTAGACAATTAAAATATTTAAAATATGCACTTGAAAAAGTGCATAAGTGTGAATCTTATTCCACATAATTTAAACCTCAAGTTATAGCTTATATTGCACCACAAATAGCACATCAGAATGATTTTCCCATCTAGCAAAGGAAATGATTTTAACTAGAAAAATAATGGGTGTTTCAAAAAGTATAGTAATAAGTAAGCTTGAGCAATGCCCTGAAAAATAAGGTCTTAGGTTCAATCACAAATGAAATCAAACACTGGCTTAAAAAATACAAGCTTGCAGGGGTTTTGTTAGGCATCTCAAACCTAAATTGGATGAGAAAAATCAAGTTATATATATATATTATAGACTGCCTACTTGAAGCAAGAGCTAACTTGGGCTACAGTCCTGGGATAAAACACCTGCACTCTAGAAATAGGCTGAGGCTGCCAATCTATTTCATGCAGCCCCTCACAGATAATAGCTGGACACTTCTCACCCTGCAGCCAGTAAACTACTAACCTAAAGGTGAAAGTTGCCCTAATACCATTACCAATCCTTTAAGCCATGTAATCACTTGCACTACAATCTAAAAGGAAGCCCTTAAAACTGGAACAAATCACACCATGAGCAAGTTTTTATCGGAGTAACTGCTGTGCTCTTATTTGCTGTACTACCATAAGAAAACTATACACCCCAATCTACAATTTGTAGAAAACAGCACAATTTCAATCAGTCGCTTTTCATGAGTAGCTGGGCAACATCAAATGCTAAGTAGCAAGTAGTGCTGTAGGCTGTACATCGTGTAATGACCATCTCATCACTCTGAAGAGCCCTAACCTAATATCAGCACAAATTTGGCAGTTCCTGGATTTCTCTGCCAATTATGTAATACAATTTTTCCTTTATGGCAAAGGAAAAAGTGATTTGGAATAAACACTAAGACACGTGGCGACTGAGCAGCCAGAAACACGGATAATACTAAACTTCCATAACTCAGGAGTACGCCTACAGAAAAAGTGCATAACCTGGATCCAGATTCAGAGAGGTCTCACTGCTTAGCAGAGAATCCTCTCTAGGCCAATAACACTTGATTAATCATTTTAAAGTCTTCTGACTTTAAGCTCCTTCTTAGCCAGCAATGGTCATGCTCTTTCATCTGTAGCACTATTTTGGAAGTGCCACGTTCAATAAATCACATTTGTTGAGAGAACTTTGGTCTGAGATAGTTTCCACAGCTGCATACAGCAATTACATAGCTAGAGAAGTAGCATGATTTAAAAGAAAAATGCACTGGGAAAATGCTTAGTGCAAACTGAGATAAGTCATAAAAAGGGTACATTGCTTTTTTAAGAAGTGTTACATGTCAAATATAGGAAACAAATAAATGAGCTTCAAACACCATCATCGGCCATAATCACCATCCTGAAGTATTTTCTTCTCATAGTTTCTGTGAGTCAGTCTTCCCCAGCACATTCATATTAATCTCAAACTGTTCCTTTTATTAGCCAGAAGCTTCCAGCTTCCTGCAAAGGTTCAAATCTTGGTCTTGGGCATCCTTCTTCCTTAAAACCAATGAAGCTTATTTACCTTGACCTCAGTGAAGCTTTCAAAACAACCTTCTCTAGTCCTGATAGCCAAATGGAGGACATATGCACCAGATAGGTAGACTACAGGCTAGAAGAAATATTTGCTGCACTGCAGGGCTTACGTGGTCAAAGCCCAGCAGCAGCCAGGTACGAGGGGTCCTTCTCGTATGTCAGCACTGGGGTTGCTGTTGTTTAAAACCTCCTCGATGACTTTGTTGATGGAAGATCACCAGCACCCTCAGCAAATCCACGGGTAGCATCAAACTGAGTGCAGTGGCTGGCAAAGGGGAGGGCAGGGCTGCCACTCAGAACAACTTCAACATTTGGAGGAACTGGTCACTGGGATTCACAAGAGTTACATATGTCCCACAGCTCAGCGACATGTCTTACTAGTAGTAAGACATGCTATTCTTATTAATTAAGACATGCTATAGTAAGACAGACTAGTAAGTAAGCTATCAAAACCCACAGGTAACTGGACCATGAGAGACACAATGCATTCTCTAAGGCTCTTCACTATGTAAATACTCACGGAACTAACTCATTCCTCTACTCTAAGGCCTTCTTTTAAAATCTTTATTTTGCAATATCCACAAAATGCTTAGCAACAGTGAGGCTGGCAGATGAGGCAAGATGCTGATCAGTTTTATTAGTTTCATGTTACTGCATTCTGCTATTGTCCCCTTTGTCTCTGTTGATTGTTTATTGGTTTAAAAGTTTGAGTCAGGGACCATTTTCTACTCCGTGCTAATTAAAACACATTCAGATGCACTGAAAATGGGACTTTATTTAGAGCACCAATCCAGTTTTTGACTTCCCAAATGTTTGGTTTAATTTCTAGAGTAGCAGCACGACGTCAAATTAGCAACATTAAAATGATACAATTTGATTAACAGCTTTGAAAAGCATCCAGATCCCCAGGTACTCAAGTACAGAAAAAGTCTTAATGTTAAGAACATTTGAAATGGATCAATGACCAAATAATGACCAAAACTTTAAGAACATCTGTTCTCTGCAGCCAGGTGGCATCAATGCATTTGACACAACGGATAAGAACCCACATATTCTGGTCCCCTGTGAGAGAGCCCTAATCAGACTGGCTGCAAATCATCTTGCTCTCTCTGACCAGTAAGTCTTGAGCTCTTTTCCATCTAATACCAGAGATTTAACAGGAGTGTGGGAAAATGCCTATAGTGAGGGGAAGCTCAGACACTAAACTTTGCGTTTTTGCTTAGAATTTCATGATAAGTTGCAGGTGAATATGGAGTGTCTTCTCAAGGAGAGGTAGATATGATGACAGTTCAGTATGTGCCACTAAATGAAGGCCTGTCACTGATCTAGCACTGAAATAGCATAAAGTTCTGGTACCGCGGAAGACCCCATCCTATTTCTCCTTCTGGCTTCGAAAGAAAGCATCTACTTTCTTTGAAAACTCAGAAAGATACTTCTGAGATGGATTCTGGGGAAAAACAAATGGAGAAGCACAGAGGATAGCCAGCTGTATAGATACAGAAACAGGGCTTCCTGCTCCTAGAAGCTTCTGCCAATGGAATCTAAATTGCAGGCACATGCAGGTTACACAGTGATTCTGAGCACTGCACTCTGCCAAAGGAAAGGGATAATTTAAGGTGATTCCAAGACTCTGAATTTGGTCATTCTATATCAAAAATGTCCCACTTGATTCTCCTTGCCTCTCTAAAGGTCTGCTGATGAAAAATAGGCATGGTAGCTCTTAAGGGACAGAGTCTCCTTTCATTTTTCTTACTTGTAGCTATACCTCATTAAATGTTTGCTAATGCATTAAATAGAACAAGAATGTGGCAAGTGCTTTTTCTCTGAAATAAACAGAAAGCATACACTCGGCCTCTTAATTAAGGGGCTGGACTTCAATAAAGAGCTGGGCTTAGAGCAGCCAAACAGCAGTGCACCAACAGAAGCACAACTGAGCTATTAATTGGATGGGTCACCATTATTCACACAGAACTATTTGCGAGGACAGCCACATGTGGCTCTTCAGCAGGTCCTGTCTTCTTTGACAAACAGCCCCCTCAAGTGACAAACCTTCATTCACCAGCAAGTCTTCCCTTCTCATCTCACCAAAAGGTATGGTATGTAAACATACCCTATCAGCCCACCTCCACCCCACCAGCAGTCCCCATGAAAGATGTGTTTTAAAGTAGGCCATACATCTCTCCCTCGGAAGCACCTTTGCCAGCAGTTCAGCTTCAGATCACAAGACAGTCGCTCCCTCCCAAACTGTTCAGCTTGCTCATACATAAACATACACATCCAAGATGTGTCCTTGAAATCTCTCCTTGGCTATTCTCCTCCTAAGAGATTTAACAGCGTGTGTGTGTGTGTGTGTGTGTGTGTGTGTGTGTGTATAAAAGACTCAATCCATCATGGCTTGCCAGCTGCAAGTAACAACTGAGCAAGCAACCAAGTGTTTAATTTGAGTAACATTAAGTGAACGACGAAGGACCACGAACAGTTGTCATGTTGGGCAGCTCTGTCACCAGTGACAGCTCTGTCACAGCTGCCAGTTTCTTCACCACTACAGTGTTTCGCTCAGGATGATGGACAATGAAATCGCTGCACAAAAAGACAAATTCTAGATTACTCAAGATTAATGAAAATGATGGCAAGCCAAATAAATACATGAGAGGTGTGGAAACCTTGACATGTGACCAAGGAGGTCAACCTTTAACAGGTAAGAAGTCTTAATGCACTGACGCTCATCCCATAAACACTTCTCAGAGCCAACAGCATTTTCAGAACAGTCGCTACTAGGTAAGTCAGAGCTTCAACATGGGGTGAATTTCTGTTCTGTGGCAGTCGCCTGTGAGGGTCGCACCTTCTCATAGTCACAGTTTCTCACTCGGGCCTTCAGGTAAAGAAAAAAACGTGTATTTTTTCAACTTTCTGGGCAAGTGTAGTGTTTTGTTTAGCTTTTGGCACCCGTCTTCCTTGGCAAGAAACTGAATCCCTCCATCGTCTCTACATTAAATGCAAACACCTAAATATTGACCCAAACAGCAGATTTCAAAGTTCTTAAAAAAATATTTGAAGTCTAGATGCACAAAAAAAGCAAAATATTTTGAAAGCTACTGCTGCTCAAACTGTGGTATCACAGAAGTTACTAAATACACAAACAGGTTCCTTTTATTTAACTTTGCTAGCATGTGACCAAGCACCTGAGCTGCAAGCACAAAAGCAGAGCTGCCACCATGTATTTCATGCATTAGTGGGAGAGAAGCAGTCATACACAACTAGCCCTGAGAACTAGTTTTGAAACAAAGTGTTAGACACATTTTATAGATCAGTTTAAAGGAGAATTACAATTTTTCAACTATCTTACTTGGAAATGAGTAAGTAATCTCTGAACGCTGCTCTCAAGGTTCATTTTAGAATCACTAAGCACTGTGAATAATATATTCTTATATTCCTTCCGCTTTGCCACATGATAAATTTTCGTGCATTTGTTTGCTGGGGGGGGGGGGAGCTGACATGTTAATGGGACAACATGAGCAGCAGATGGTTATCAAAAATGGCACTCAAAACCCCGCTGAGGATGAGGATTTCCTCAAAACCCTGCTGAGGATGTATCTCCAGGTCTCGGCTTCTGCAGGAGAGGCAGTTTCCAACGGCCGTGCAGTGTCAAGACCCAGAGAAGGGCAAGGCCCGGCCTCCAGCCCTGCCAACACGCTGTCCTTTCCCTTCGCGCACACGGGACGTTCAAACGCGCCCGCCGCTTTCGCTGCACGTGAGCAGCGCGCGCGTGTGAACGCGCACGAACGAACCCGCCCCGGGGAACAGGAACCCCCGCGGGAGGAAGCGCTGCCCCGGGGAAGGGCACCCTCTCTGGGAGGGCTGCAGGGCGCAAATGCAGGTCACGGCCGCGGCAACGGCCCCGGGGGCTCCCCGTTTTCCCCGCAGACCCGGCCGCAGCGCAGTGACAGCGCTGCCGCCGGCGCCACCTCCGCCGCACGAGGCCAGGCCCGGCCCGGCCCAGCCCGGCCCGGTCCGGCCCGGCCCGCGCACGCGCGGCGGCTGCGCGGGGCCGGTCACGCGCGGGGCCCCGCAGCGCGAAAGGGGCGCGCGGGGCCCGCCCGCAGGCGGCGGCGCAGCGCGGGGGGCGGGAGCCGCGCGGAGGGGCCGCTCTTACCGGTCGCCGCGCGGGCCGCGCGCGCCCGGCGCTGCCAGCGCCACCAGCCCGCGCGCGCCCCGAGCCCCGCCGCCGCGGCCATGCTGCGCACGGTGACCTCCGGCACGGCACGGCACGGCACGGCACGGCACGGCACGGCACCGCCGCGCCCCGCCCGCGCCCCGAGCGGCGGCTGCCGCAGCCAATGGGCGCCGCGCCCCGGCCGCCGCCGGCCAATGGGAGCGCGCGCTCCGCCGCCCTGACCCGCCGGCACCGCCCCGCGCCCCCCTGACGGACGGGGCGGGCGCGGCGGGGGCCGGGGTGGTGCGGGGCGCCCTATTGGGGCAGGCGGCGCCGAAAGCCGGGGGCGCCTCGGGGAGGCGGCGGCTCGGCTCGGCTCGGCTCGGCTCGTGCGGGGTCTCGTGCGCGGCCGGGCTGCCTCTGGCGCGGAGCCCTTCGGCCGTCGGCGCTGGGCGGCGGGCGCCACGGGCGGGCCCGGACCTGAGCGGCCTGTCAGGGGTCTGACGGAGCAGCCGCGGGTCCGCCTGACCCCGGGAGCTGCCCTCGGGGAGAGCTGCCCGGCGGGAGCTTCCCGGCCAGCCGGGGCGCCAGGGAGCGGGCGGGACGCGGCGCCTCCGGGGAAAGGGTCCGTTCGGGCCCCTGCGGGCAAATATCCCTCCCTCGAGCAAAAGGGCTGCTCTCTACAGAGACAAAGTTGCCTTAGCGTGTGGTGCGGCCATCATGAGGCAGTGGTGGCCGCACCCTGTGTCTTTAGGTTACTTTTGTAGCTGTTACGTAGTGCTATTTATGCACTTAACGGAAAACATAATTATGAGGAACAGATCTGAGATGCCCAGGAGTCGGCTTCCGTTTGCTCACTCTTAGGCCAACGCAGCAAGGATTTGCCCTCTCTGACTTTTCTCCCTGTGCCATAGTAAACCTGTGCACGTTCCCCTCCGAGACACGCTGGGTGGACCCAGCTGAGCCAACCCACGCAGCAGCTCGGCAGAAAGGAGTTTTGTGGGCAGAAAACATGGTTATGTAACAGCTGTGTGTGGTGCTGGCACGCGTGAGTGCTGCTGCTCAACAGGACGGGCTGAACCTGCACCCGCACCCTGCTGGGTTTCTCTCAGTGCCCTTCTGCTGAGCAGTGAGACAGTGAAACTTCGGGAGACAACAAAATCTCTGTAGCAAAGGCACTGGAAAGAGACACACAAGATGAGAAATACTTTCATTTGCCAGCATGTTACCAAACATTTGTGGGTGCAGAGACTTGTATATACCAGTATTTCCATAAGCTCACTTGTCTCTTCCACTGTGCCTCTGACGACACTAAGTGAACGAGGCTACTGAGCCATGTTTACTTTTCTCCTCAGTGGTGACAGAGCCGACAACCATCTCGAGCACAAACTTTGTTGGGAGGAGGAGGTGTGATTCCCATCAATGCAACTAGGCTGACAGAACTCTGTAGTGAGCCAAATGAGGCCTTTGGAGGTAATTCAAACCTGAATTTTACACATCATCACATACATCTTTAACTCTGCTTGAAAGTGTGATTTTTTTCCCTCTCAGCCTAATTCTCCATTTTACAGCTTCATAGAGTTGTTTACGCTTTTGCAACTGGCTGTAGACTGTTATTAAATCTGAGTGACTGCAATGATTAATTTGGTGTTCATTGTGCACAAATGGATAGGTGGAACAAATAAGCAGAATATAATGCAATGTTAGGCTTCTGATTTTTATCTCCTATTAACAGATGAAGCTCTGCCTGTATAACTATGTTCTTTTCTAGACCTATGCCCTAACAGCATTTACATAGGTATAAATAAAATATTCCTTTTTAAATACTTGTGTGAGAATTCCGGTTTGTAACAGCATAATAAAAGTACACTGCCATCACTCCCAAGCAAAGCAAGAGAAACTGGCAAAGGGAGAATCCTGTCTAACAGAAATGAAAAAAGTATTATCAACATAGTCTCAGAACTCTTTGCCAGTCCAGCTGACGTAAATAGACTCTCTTTTTACAGACATGTCCACTGTTAAATTACTTTTAATACAGCTTTTGTACGGAGGACGTCATGCATTTGAGCATAAGAAGGAAGCAGTTGCAGGACTGCTCTATACTGCAGAATATTTGTAAGAGAAGAGAGAAAAGCAAATGGAAAGTATTTTTCCTTTTCTCTCGCTCTTTTTTTTTTCAGAATGCCCTTTAGTGATATTTCAACTTTCGGCTGGCTTATAATAGAGTTAGCTCATTCTGTTAAAAATAATTTTGCCTTTCATAAAAGTTTATCTTTCTATAAATTACGTCTTCCTGGTTAATTTTATTTTGTGTATGTTTCTCATCTTTTTGCCAACTTAATCACATTCTTTCCACACAAAATGAAGAAAAACAGCCTTATTAATTTCAAAATACTTTTAAGTAAGCTATGAAAGCATTTACTTACATTAAAATGCAGGATTTAAATGTTCTGGTTTATTCAAAAGAGTAGCAGTATCTCCTTACACCTACTAAGTAAAAATTTCTGTGATGATCTCTGAAACTGCTAACTAGTTAAAATGATTATACATTATTATATATTATTATATATATATTATTACCTGTATGGCTAGGTTGTACCAATTAAAAATGTTTTTGTGTTAAAAGTACTTCATTTGGGTGCAAAAAATGCAACTTTTTAAGTGGAGTGCTCTAAAGTCATATGAGTAAGGTCTTAGACTGTCTATAAAAATAAATTCATTAGATACTCCAAAATATCTTGAAGTGCCAAAAAAGCTTTCCAGAAATCAGTGATTACACTGCGAGCATGTCACAAAGGGGAACTGTTAATAAGTGTTACTTTGCCAAGTAGTAGGAGGATTGCCAACATTTAATTGGCTTTAAAGTTTTGTTCTATCAATGGTGCATTGTATCTTAAAAGCAGTAGCACCAATCTAAAAGCAGTAATACCAACCTTATGATTTAGGCATGAGAGGGGACCTCAAAATATCTGACCAACGATGACAGGAAGCGCCTATTTTCTTCAGGAAGAAGTAAGTTGCTACCCTACTTGTTGCAGTAGTGTAAGCAGTTTGTTTTGTACAATACAGCAAAAAGCATAAAAATTAGATATGAGGATGCCAAGTAGTAAGATACCAAGCAGCAGTATCTACCTGTTTTGATCAGTAATCTCATAGTGCTTTATCAGAAGAGAGTACAGATGTCATCATAAGAAATAATCTCCTATTTTCCTGCACAGCTTAGTCATTTTTGAACCCCACACCTAGGGAGGTATATCCTGGAGGTTGCCCTCCTACCTCCTATCAGTTCAGTCAGTTAAATTGCCTTTTTTTTTTTTTTTTTTTTTTTACAGTTTTCTGTACTGGATCTGAAATGAGTTGAAATTAAAAAAAAAAATCCCCACTGCCTTTGCCCCAGCTGCTCATCCCTGTCTCCGTGTTGCAGTTTACTGTCTTCCCACTTCCGCCAATGGAGCCGTTGTGAACTCACTCCTTTCAGTCATTCATTTTACAATCTGCCTCAACAAATGCCTCAAAAAACAAGATTAAAAAGTGTCATATATCAGGACAGTGATAGAAAAGATAAAAAAAAGTGCAACTCTGCAACTTTCTTGACTATCATTACCATGAAACTGTATCATCACTATTATTACCATTGTTCCTTAAGCCATATTGCCTTGCCATCATTAATGAATAGATACCATATCATCTTGTTTGATGGACTGCTGCTGCTGTCTGATTTCTCCAGGAACTTGAGAAATACACAGAAGATTCAGCACCTTTTTTACAATACAGTACTCTAGCCCCTGCCATATTATCACTGTTTATTAGATCATCCAAAACTTTATAGATTATTGTACAGTACCTCATGAGTCCTCAGTGACTTTTTACATCAAAAACTTTGTTTTTAAGTAGCTGAATTTTATTTTCTTACACTGCAAGAAATGTGTAGACCTTATGTGTGGTTTATAGCACTTTTGACACTGTAACATGGACACTAAGGCGTAAGAAATGGCAGAGCTCTCACAAAACAAAGCAGCTGCTGTTGATGGAAATTGCCTACCTGTTGGTATGTTGTGTCTGCTGAATTCCAAGTCATGTAAAATTGCATAAAATAAAGAAGGATGCTTTCTTTATTCATGATGTGGAAAGCATAGCCATTTAAGTCTGCCTTAGGATGTGATACAGAAAGGCAAAATATAAAGAAAAAATAAAAATACAGGACAGTTCTACTATTTTATTATTTACTATTGCCAATGTGCATTTTCTTAGATTTAAGGATTTTTTTTTTGTAATAACCTTCACAAGCAAAGGAAAGCGTATGCACTACAGTAAATTATGCTAAGGATTCTCTGAACCTACCTCTGACTCGGCTCTACTAATGTGGATAATACAGTTGATCACATTTTTAGGTAGTTCCCTATTGGAGAGGTTTCCTTTTCAGGACATGAGAGTCCTATAGCCTGGGCTGATAACTGCACAATTTTCACTGATTTAGTGAGAGTTATGGGCATGCAACATCTGTAAAAAGGGACCCTGACTGCATAGTGATACTTAAATTCAACATTAATGCTACCTGATTCAGCCAAAAGAATATACAGGGATACAACAGCACATTTGAGTTTCAAAATGAATTGTCACCCAAGACCACAAAAGTGTTTATTCCTCGTTCTAATCTTTCATGTTGCATTTGCTGTGTTTACTTCTTTACTTTGAAGAGCTTTCAGAATGTTTGAAAAATACATGAGAAGTGCAGTAATACTGCTCAGGAATTCCTGAGCTGCAAATTGCTGGAGTTGGAAGAACATTCCAGAGAAAAATCCCTGCATACTTCCTCTGTTATCTGCTCTGGCCATTGTTGGAGACAGATTATTTTGCTAGAGGGCCCTTGGGTCCAACTTAGAATGACATTCTTGATACTTCTAGATGCTAGAGTTAGGCCTTTCAGAGCAGTACTCATTTCCTTCATTTCCTAGTTATGTGCATTTTATTAGATAACTGGAACATATGAGCAGCAATGCAAGTGGTTATTTTTGCTGCCAGTATTAAAGTAAATACAAGACTTGTGTGTTTTGAAATGATTTAATTCTGAATTGTGTGATACATTCTGCAGTGCTGTGTAATCAAATGAATCACAGGCCGAATGGGCAATATTCTGAATATTGTACATACATATGTACATACAAGCAAATTCAAGGCTTCTATGGGAATGTAGTGTCCTGGGGGAATGCTGAAATTTCATTTTTTGATATGAATACTTATTGTCTGTTTTGTCTCAGGAATTTTTATTTTATTTTGGAATGCAGTTGCATCTTACTTGGACATCAGGCAAATGTTGAATTGTGCATGTTACATAAGGGTATCAAAACATTCATATATGTATTAATTTATGTAAAATTCAAGTGCTGAAGTTTTGCCCTCTACTTACCTCTGATAAATCCAGATAGGGTGTTTAGGATAGACTGTGCTGACTGGGTTTTTCAGAACAGCTGAAAATATTTATTTATTTCTCGTGAGAATTAAAGTACCTCCTTCAAATTCCCTGCAAAATTCCACCCAAGTAAAATGCAACAGAGATACTTAATCTGGCTGAAATTCATGGGACAATGTACTGCTGAACACATCCCTTCAAACATTTTTTTGCTAAGCAGAACATGTTGAAGTACTGAGTATGAGCAACTTCAGTTGCTATTACTGAGACTCTTTTTCAAATAACCACAAGTAGGAGTTGTTCTGGATAGGATCTGTTAGTGTTTGTGTGGCTTATTTTCTACATGCTTATTTCAGATGACATAGATATGCAAAGGAGAGGATGACTTTGGTTCCTGTTTGGATAAAGGATTTGCAAAAGCAGGTAAGGCAGGAAAAAAACACGTTATTCATGTCATATGTTTAAGATCAAGTATCGCCATTTTATTTCAATTTCTACCTGCACACTGCATACTGATCATAATAATTGGTGGGGAGAACTGCAGAAAACAGTCAGCCTGTGCCCTTCTATCAGCCGTGAGATTCTGAGATAAAAGAAGAAAATTAATATAGAAGAAATGAAGATAAATGCAACACAGGAGCTGATTTCAAACATAGCGGAGTCAAGAAAGGATGAGGTAACTGTTGCTAAGGAAAAAAGCTGCATTTTTTTCCAGAGAGCATAAATCACTCCAAAAGTATGAACTTCACATTACAGTGCTAAAATCCCAAACTAGCCTCGCTGTGATATAAAAGAGGAATGCTGGCAATAACTCAGTCCTTGGGTTCTCCTACAAAAAAAAAAAAATTGTAAAGCGCACTGCTTTAGAACATTTTCTGTGTGTAGTGTGCTCCTGAGCCAAATCTTGCTTTTGCCAAAATGGGAGGTGACCTTGCTCACACTGACATTCTTGGGAATTTGCCCCTGATTTCAGTGGGAGTGACATCAGGTCCCTGGAGGAATAAGGCACACTGGGGGAAATTCGTAATCACAGCCTTGTGAAATGAGTTAGTGTCAGGGAACATAACCTACTGCTGCTCAAGAGAACAGTCCCTTGAGCTGATTGACTTCTGAAAACAGGGACACTGTTGCTTAAGCAGCATAATTGAACACAGGAAAAAAAAAACAAAAAAACCCCACCAGCTTCAAGACAAGTATTTCCTGTTCTTGGATGTAAAATTTGGACTCAGTTTTATATTTTTCATGAATGCAATTACTAATGAATTCCTTCGGATTTTTTGCTCTACAGATGATACGTATGCTTCATGGGCAGAATGACAGAGTAAGACTTTACAAGGAGCAAGCATATTAAGCATATTAAGTAAGATATTTCATATTCTCATTAGGACATCACAGGATATAAGCCAAGGTGGGTCAACACACCTCCTCTATTCAATACAAAGACAAAACCACTGGGGTTATTATGTTGCTGTATTGTCTGTATTGTCTAAACTATATTGTCCACTCCAAGATTTGTAATTGAGCTTGTAATAAAAGTTTTATACTGTATACCCACATTGGGCAATTACTTAGAGAATGTGTATTAAAAAAATCCATTCTGCCCTACTGCAAAAGTAAGATGAATACACTTTAAGAATTCTGAATATACAGCACACGGTTTCAGTGTAGTGCTATAATTTTATTATGTAGCGCATAGATCTATGGAAGAGCTTGTTTCTTAATAATTTTGTATTATGTCTGTGCTAAATGTTAATTGATTTCCCTACTGCAGACTATTCTTGTAGGTCACTTCTGAGAAGTGCCACCTAAGGAAAGTAATAGTCACTTACAGTGGAAAAGTGCTGAAGAAACAACACTTTTTAGATAACAACACTTTTTAGAAGGAACATGCTGTTGTTCACAAGTGATGTATGCTTCATTTGTACAATTTGTGATACAGATTCCAATAAAATGGAGTAACTAGGGCATTAGTCACCAAAACAACAGGATCTTTTCCTAAATATCAGCCTAAATAGTGTCAGTATGATACAGAAAAAAATCACACTAATTTGCTTTTCTAAAATAAATTGCAAAAATGTAATCATTTTGTTAATGTACAATTTAGGACAGTTATTTTAATTTTTGTTGTCTGGGCTGCGAGATAAAATAAGAAGGTGCATTACACAGAGATACATTGATTACACTAAACTGTTTACAGATAACCCAAACATTTATTTAAGAGTCTCACGCACAATAGTAAAATAAAATTTGGGCATGATATTCATTATAGTAAGACCACTACTAATAATTAGTACCATCATAATCTTAATGAATTTACTGTGGCCTCCTTGAGTATAATTAAGTATAATTGAAATGCAAATCTGGTCTGTTGTGAATGCCTTTCAATATCTGACTAATTCTAGGAAAAGATGCAGAAGTAAAAACATCATGACAAGTTTCCAAAAATCCAGAGTTGCTGATCTGGGGAAATCAATTTTTTTCTGAGTCAGTCTGATTTCCTCATTAGCACTGATTCTAGAAAACTGGTGTAGGATGCATACTTACACATAGAAACTGAAGCTCCGATTTCCAAGTAAGATGGAATAAAAAATATTTTCCATGACTGGGTTTGTCTGAAGGGAAAATACGTTTCAAAGGTTTTTTTTCTTCCCTTCAGAAACACATTATCTTCAGTGGATATGAAATCAAACTTTGGTTTGTTACTATTAAAAATGTACATAAATGTGTAATTATCATTAATGTAATTCTATTATCATTTTACTAGATAAGCAGTGACAATGTTGTGTTTGTAATGGCCTTTAGAGATATAATAAATCTAGCCAGGGAATGTTAGCCTGGTCCAAGACAGATTAAATGTGGAGAACTGGAATATAGTTCCCAGTAAACAAACACTTCGAGGTCAGCAGGTCATACTTGCTCAGCTGTTCTTCATAAGCCCTATTGGAAATAACTTTCATACCATCACTGAGTATATTTCATGCTACCTAATAATACCAAGGGCCAAGTACAGTGGTGATATAAGTGATTTCTAAGTTAAAAAACGAGTGTAAAGCAATCAAAAAACAATATGCAAATAGAAAAATAAGATGATGCTAGACATTTGATTAGTGTGTTTAATAATTCTGTTATTATCTGAATAGTGTGTTTAATAATTTTGCTCTTTTCTGGGGAAAAAATCACCCCACTTGAAAACTGGTGCAAATTCCGATTGGCAAATAAGCTGAATTTGGCCCAGTGATGCTGTGAGTAATGCAGCATAATCAAAAAGCAAAATATGTTTGTACTCAAAAGAGGACAAAGAAGGACATAGAGCCAATGAACTCTCCCTTGGCAGTTGACTAATGGAGACTGCAAGTCAGCAAAGGTCTGGGAAGGAGAGATGGAGCTACATCCTGACTTGGCTTTTGGCATTTCTTCTAACAGGGTCCCCTGGATTCTGGGAACGCTAAAATAAGTATGTATGTCTGCTACTTATTCTGGTTGAAGTTTTCAAAAACTTTCAAGTTATCTGAAGATTCATTTGCTGTCTTTCAGAGATGCTTCGACACCTATTTTGCTCTGTTTTAAGGAAATGGTGCATTACTCACAGGTGTGTTCTGAAAACAGATAGTGTTGACAAGCTCAGTAAGGTCTCAGTGGTAGCTTTTAGCAAGTAGTTTTTTAAAGCCTTAAGAAGTCCCCTTTGGCAAAAACATGGTACCTACAAAATTTAGTTGCCCTCATGACACATCCCAGTAAAGGTAACTGAAAAGCACATTATAAAAGTAGATTCTAACCATTGTGTTTGTATACAAAACAATATTATAGGCCCACAAATCCTTTGCCATGACTACATGGCCATATGTCATGGCTGTGACATTATAGGGTTTTTTTAAAAGGTAATGGTTGTTATGTGCATTAATAATGTAAATTATATTTTGATTGAGTGAGGCCAGTTCCAAAACACAACGCCACATAAGCACATTTGGGACAAAATTGCTAACTTTACTACCTTATAAAGTAAAATATTTATTAGCAAGAAGGAGGGTCATTTATTTCTTCTTGTACAAAGGTGTAAAAATGTAAGCACTGTAAGTATTCTGCTTTTTTATAGTCACTGTTAATAGCAAACACTACACTTAACATTCTGAAACAGGTTTCACTCTGATTCCATATTCATCTGTTCATAATTTTGCAGATGATCTACTAAGACACCATATGGTGTTAATCTAGATACAGGGAGAAAGGGATTGGAAAATTTAAGGAAAGGTACTTGGAAAACAAGAAAAGGTATAAAAGTTTTCCAAAATATGATAGGAGCACAGTGTAATTTAGTCTGTATTTCCGGGTGAACTTGTGCTAATCCAATAAAAACAGGACTGCATTGCTTTCTGCATATAAATTTGCACAGCAGATCCAGCCTATTATACTCCATACGATGTTAATAGACAGTAATACACAAGAGAGTAACAATCAGGGGAATTAACTAAACTTGTAGTTTAATTTTAGCACTGCATTTCCTAGCTGCCTAGTAATTTATTTGCAAATAATATATGTTATCATATGGTTGTTATTTTTCCATGGAATTCAAGAGCTCCTATATAGGAATTTAAGAATTCAAACAGCAAGAGAATGTAGGAGTCCAGACCAATGGATCATTGACTGGGAAGTTTTCCACGCAGACAGGAACAGAGCAGGTTGGACCCATCTCCAAAGTGACTGTGGGGCTTTGGAGTAAAGCAGATTGTCACCATTAGTGTCACATCACTGGGGACACCCCTGGGGTGCACCGAGTGACCTAGCAGTGTCTCCTTTCTTTGTGGTGCTGAATCAAGTGTTAGGACACAGTCCTGCATCAATCAGGTGGCATGGAGACAAAACTGGGGAGCAGGTGACAGCATTAAGATGAGGGCTTACAACTTCCAAGCCTTCAGGAAAAACACAAGCCTTGCTGAGAAAACAGGCAAGCTGCCAAGCTCCACACGGATCCAGTCTGCAGGTATTTCTGTATCCTGCTGGTGGAGGCAGCCAGTGCCGAGGGGAGCCTGGAGGGGAGGCCGGTAAAGCGCCCTGTGTAGCCATGGGAAGTGTCTTCCCGCTTTCCATCCGGAAGGGTTAAACCCAAACCCTGAAGTATGGGAGCGCCGAAATCTCTTTGCTTGTTTCTCTCCTGCCACGTGCAGTTTTCCTGCCCCTGAAAACAAAATGTTGGTCATTTGGGAGCGTCCAATTACTTTCTGATAGCAAAGATAAAAGGCTGGGAGAAACAGTAAATCAACCACAGAGTACAAAACGAAGGTATTTACCTGTTTTATATCTGCTCAAATTTAAATGACACCTACTCAGTGGTCATTTACATGCAGTTCTGTATACGCCAGGAAGAGGTATGCTACAAGTTAAAAAAAACACCTTGCAAACATCATAAATAAGAAATGAAACACTCCCCCAGACCTTGGGCTCCAGCGCACATATATTAATTATACACCAGAGAGTAAAGCCTCAGTATGTGCAAGCATTTAATTCATTATTTGCATTTATTAAAAACATTCCTTTTCATTTTAACAATACAGTAACCTAACAGTGAAATAACAGCAATTCAAATGTGGTCATTTACAGACATGCGGTTTCTTATGCCCATTGTAGAGTGCAATGCTGCCAAGTCTCACACCTCAGGAATAAGCTCTTGCTCTCTCCTCTCCGTGTCACTTCTATGCATGCACACACACACAAAATTTACATGTCTGCTCTCACCTATGCTCTTTTGGGAAAAACCACAAATTTCATCAATCTCACTCTTTCAGATTTAAAAATCCTGGCAGCTTTGAATAGCTTTTCTTCATCAGTTGCAATTAAGTGTTGGAAAAGGAATCCAAAATACACAGAGAGAGACTTTCTCCTTAATAGGAAATGTTACCAGCAGCATGTGATTTCTAATACGTTCCAAAGGTTTGCCACTCCATCTTCTGAAAGGCAAAGTCTGTATGCCCTGTGATTACACTTCCCTAAATGCTGAGCAATTCAGGGTTGTCAGCCATAATATAAAACATTATTTATAACTGTTTAACTGCTTCAAGAGTACAGTTAATAGTTTTCTGTAACGTGATCTTAAAGAAGTTGATTAAGTGTGCTTTACAACGTGACCAGAAAGAGCTTCCGATTAGTGACATTGATACATAGATTTTATATCTCACATGGCCCATACTTTTAAAAGTTGGGAGTGCTGAAATAGGAGTCAAACCAAAATGAAATAAAATCATTAGAACCTGAGCATTTCCTTACCACACTTCATCAATATCACCATGTCATGCAAATACACTGAATATCTACAACATAAAGTGCTTTTCTCAGGTACTAAAAAGTATAAATATATAATTTGTCTGTCACTCATACAAAGCAGAGATGGGCCTCAAGGGAAAAACTGAGATCTGGATTCAAAACTCCTCATGGCTTTGGTTCAGGTCATAATACGGTTATTAAACAGAAATCTGAATCTGAGCTCATGTTCAAATATAGCCAGTCTTGAGGGGGACCCATTCCTACTTTGAAGAATATAAATTGCTAAAGGAGCTTGTAGTTTTAAAAACACACTGTAAGAATGCAAAAAGTAAATGATTTCCAAATTTTCGAAAAAGCCTGTTCCCCAAGAGACTACAGCATGCTCTCCACTTCCTCTGGCAATTCTGGTTTAGTTCAGTTTTTATTCCTCACTTATTCGAGCCTGAGAAGGGACTTGTGCAGATTTCATCCTGACAAAGGAAGCCTCGGTTTCATTACGCAGCAGTCGGATTTTTATGTTGTCTAAGTCCTGGTCTAAATTTCAAGACTTTTCAAAATCCAGTAATTTTGAGATCCAAAAACTGGATTCACATATATTTTTACCTTATTTAATACTTCTATCAAAACCACGATGACCAACTTGCCATTGTTTTTCTATCCTCAGATTTACAAGCTTCTGAAATTTAGACCAGCTCTGTATTTCTGAATAAATACCCTGGTGAAATATTTTTCACCAGCAAAATGACAAATATATTCTTTAGGAATTATATATCTATGTGTACATAAAAAGAGGAAAAACTGTTTTGATGAGTGAACCTCATCAAATGCTACTTGACATTCACTGATTTTTCCTTTTAAAAAAAAATCAAAATATTGGGCAAACACGATTCTAGATGCTTAGAGTACATATTGAACATGTTTTTTGCTGTAAAATACTAGCTTGATTGACAACTACCTCCTCCTGTGTTCTTATTTAAATCTGTGTGCTGGAAAAGGTGAAAGTCAAGCCAAAATTTGAGACAGGATTACTGCCATCTTTTCTATAACAAGCTTTTCTAGTTGAATTAGTGTATTGGAGACTTTCACCTGACTCCCCAGAAATGGTGATATCAAACTTAAAAGTATTTTACTATAAAAGTAGGTAAAAACAGAGTAACAATGTTCTGATACTCAAGAGTACATTTTCCAAAATACTTACGTCATGTGGATTAATTTCAGGAGATAGTATCTAATGTACCCAGTCCAGAAAGTTCAGACTAAGACATTTAACCATTAGTTCTAAGACCAAGTACAAATTTAATTGGAGCCAATCACAATTTTATTGGTGCGAACCTTTATCTCGTACCATTACATGCATATAGGTTGAGGTACACAGGTTTTCTAGGCAATTTCTATGTAGGATATTTATGACTCTATCATGAGGGTATCTAAACTAAATAATGCTCTTTAACTCATGCAGTTATTTCAGTAAAAACTCTTCTGATCTAAACAGAGGGACCAGTTTTAGACTTACATGGCTAAGATAGTTTAGGAAATTATATATTTTTTTTTAAATTGTGGCTGTAAGTCAAAGAAAAGCCAGTATTCCTATTTTCTCTTAGTTTAAATTATATGTGTGACAATAGTTTGTTTTGTCTCCTTACGCATGCATTTAGCAACAGAAGTAATAACTCAATACTGAATTGTTACTAAGCAGTAACTCTTTTGGCTGAATGTACATGTTTGAATTGACTACAGAAATATATCAAGATTCCTTAAAAATCACAATTGAGGATACATTTTTTTAATTAGGAAGTTTTTTTTTTTTTTTTTTTTTTTCCCCGGATACTGTAAAAAAATACACTAGCTACTAAGGAACACCTTTATTTTGGGGTACCCATTATATTCCCATAAACTTAGCATTATGATGACGTTAAGTGAAAGCAAAACTGCTCGTTTGTCTCATCAACATTTATACTTCCCAGCTAGTTACTGTAAAATCTCAGTTCTTTCTGTGTACTGGACTACTGGAGAACAGTGGCTCGAGGCTCTTAAACAGCCCTGTGTCACACATCATGCGGTGCAAAGAGCGTGAGGGGGGGACAGAGATAAGAAAAACTAGCTGTTCCTGCCTATTTATTGCTTTTCTGATTAACCTATCAGTTTCATTTTCCCTTGCAAAAAGATCATCTGGTCTTAAAAGAGAAGATGACTTCACTTACACCTCGTGTGTCTTCTAAAAGGGGCTGCAAGTAAAATACAAGAGATTTACTGCTTTCCAGGGGTAGTGGAATTTGTGTTCAATGTAAGAATTACAAATTCTAGGTTAACTTGAAAGGATTACTTGCATAATAACCTATGGTAGCAATGAAGGCCTAGAATAATATTTAAGATTATTTTCAGACATAAGAAGCTGCTGAACAGAGGCAAATAAAATTATTAATTTTAATTACTTGAAATGACAATCGCTATGGTCCAGTTTAATTTCTGTTAGGACTGACCACTAAAAAGCCATGAAAATCCATGACCACAGAAATTTTGTCAAAAGTAAGGCCTATGGTGAGTCAGTAATTTTATCACAATATCATGTCTCTTCAAATAATCTGTTGAGGAAATACATGAAAATATAGAAGAAACAGTGGACAGTGAAGAGGTAAAGGTGATTTTCAAGACAGTGATTGATCAGTAGTGATCAATAGTCAGGGTGCTGGCAGAAGTCCGCATAGCAATGACGATTATGGATCAGTATTTGTTATTCGCAGCCCCATTATTCTGGTTATGTGACCTAACGCTAGACTGTGGGAGACAGAAGAGCAAGCAGAATCGGTGTATTTACTGGGTAATGTACTTTAAATGAAGGTAGGCCGATTTAGGCAAGTAGAAGAGCTGTATCTACTACGTATTTGGTTTCACTCCTGTCTCACCCAGTGGCTGCTTTGTAAAGACCTGCTGTGGCTGGGGGATGAATCACCGTGAGAGAGGTGCAAATAACTGCATTTTGGGTGCGGAAGGAGGCGATGAAACTGGGCTATGGGATTGTTACACAAGTCTCGGTAATGAAGCTGTGGGTCAAGCGCCGGCCCCAGGGCCAGCCGGGCCTCACGGCTGAGACCCCGGCGGGCAGGAGCGCCCCAGGGCGGGTGCGAAGGCGGAGGCAGCTCCGAGGAGCCCCGCGACGAGGCCGCCGCGGCCGCCCGTGCCCGCGCCGGCTCCAGCCGGTTCCAGTGAGCGGCCCGCCCCGCGCGGGGGGGCGGCTCTGGAAGTGACGCGAGCGGGAGGCGGCGCGGCGAGGAGTCCATGGCGGAGGCCCCGTGTTGATGTCCCCGGCGTCCTCCGAGGTAAGGGGCCCGCGGCGCCGGCCGGAGCGGGGCGGGTGGGCTCGGCGCTTTCTCCCCGCGTCGCTGCTCTCCTCTTCCTCCCGCCGCGGCACCTCTGAAACGGGGGCGACTGTTCTGCGCCACCTGGGGGCCGCCCACCCAGCTGGGGGGCCGTAGCCGTTGGGGCGGCCGTTGCTCCCTTCCCCCGCCTTCATGGCCGCCGCGGCCAGGCCGAGGGCAGAGGTGGTCGGTGCCAGGTCGGGCCGCCATGGGCCCTGGCAGGGAGGGCCCGGCGGTGTCAGGTGCAGCGGGAGGAGCCGTGCGGGCGGCCCGGCCCGGCCCGGCCCGTTCTGGTGCTTCCTGCCTGGCGAGCTCGGCGCCCCGCGGGGCTTTTCCGCGCGGCGAGCGGCCGCCCCGCGCGGGGCCTGGCACGTCCGTGGCCTCACGCAGCTTTTCCTTGTGCTCCCTGTTCGCCCTGCGAGCTTCGCCCTTAGGGAGTGAGCACTCAGCGTCCCCGCAGCTATCCTGGACCCGTAAGTAGGTCTCGGCTTCACCTAAGCCCCGCGGATTTTGCTGCTGCCCAGCGCTAATCCCTGCTGCCCTGCGCGCGGGCAGACTTGGAGCTCTCTCTCGCCCTGGGGAAGCAGAGCCCCTTTGCTGGCGTTTCCAGTAAAGCCACGCTTGGCTGACAGACCAAAACCGAGTGCTTGGCCTTTGCCTGCTCTAAGAGGCTGTCGTAAGGAATTTCCCAGTTTCTGAAATAAGTCTGTTTCAAGAAAATGTTAAATCCCGTTGTTTTTGTTGTTAATGCTTTGCATTTTTATTTCATTATTCTGGCTAACAAAAAGTGATATTCTGTTTCATGCCGATAGTATTTGGCTTTGCCTCAGATACCATAAAGCTATTAAAAATGAATGCGTTAGTTAAACTTGGAAGAAAGTTGTGACTATTTTTTTTTTTGAGAGGGAGAGTTGTTTATTTAAAAAAAAAACTTTTTCTTAAAGTTCTATGGTTTGGGGTGATTTTGAGAGGTATCATGAGTATAACTTTCTCTTTTGAGGGGGGTGAGAATTTTCAGAGTTGTAGGCTCTAAAACCTGTTATATGCCTGTAGATCTTGAAGTTCTATAACAGATGGGATTTATTTGTATTCTCCAAAGATGTACTCCTCCTTGTCCCTAAAGAAAATCTTTTAATGTTTATTCAGTTTTTTGGTTTTGTAAATTCTTACCTAGTTTCTATATTTCCTAGTTTTCACTATTAAGGGTTTTTTTTTTTTTTTTTTTGGCTTGTGTTTCTTGGTGTCCGTATGTGCCTCAATTACATTGAGTCAGATGATAATGCGCTTAAAATATTGAAGGCTTAACCAAAAACATCTCTGTTTCTTACTTGTTCAGATGAATAACTGTTTAGTCCTGAGCACATTTTATTTTAGGAAATATGAGCTCTTCTTGCCAGAAATAAGCCCTCAATCCTCTCATACTCAATGTTCTGACAAACTTGTGATGGCAGACTAAAATCTGATAGTTGAAACTTGCCAGTTGAAACTTATTTAAATTTAGCTTTCTGACAGAGTTGTTCGATCTAAGGAAGGGATGTTCTTGGTCTGGTTGTGAAGCGTCTCTTTCATTTCTGTAGGTTTCAGTGAAATGTAACCTGAATGAGGACCTGAACAGAAAGTGCAGTAGTGCTTGTACAATCCAGTTGAATTCAGTGTTAATCCATCAAACTGCATATGCACCTAAATGTTCTCACTATCAATGAAGTCTACAGTTCATGGTAGTAAAACTAAATCTGCAGGATGAGGGGCTTGTAGAACAGTGCAAGATGCTCTCTCACTTCTATCTTCCTCAGGAGAAATGAGGAAATTGTTTTTTTCCCTTCATCACGTTTTTTTTCCGCCACTTTCTCCTGCTATTTTTGAGATGTAATGTTAGGGCCATTCAGCCCAGTGATGCCTTTTCTTCTTCTGTGTCCTCACTGAAGTGGATGCTCTTTCATTATAAGAGATGATTGTTTTGGAGTGATGCTGAGGCACTGCGCTTGGGAGAACTTGGCCTATTTCAGTCTGGTTTTGGAAGAGTGGAATTAATTCTTAAGTTTCTATCTTGTGCATTTCAAATAGATTCTTTTATAACCAAATTCTTCCACTGTATTTTAGTAGTAACTTCTAACATTTTGTTACAGATCAGCCATGTCATCCTTTCAAGAAGTTCCATCTTCAGCTAATGCTTTGCAGACATCCAATTTTGCACATGTGATTTTTCAAAATGTGGCAAAAAGTTATCTTCCAAACGCGCACCTTGAATGTCACTATACACTGACCCAGTATATCCATCCTCATCAGAAGGACTGGGTTGGCATTTTCAAGGTAAGCAAAGCTTGTTCTATTTCCATTTTCCAGATATTCCCTCTTGTTTTCTCTTACTAGTTTTAAAAATTCCAACAGCTATAAAAACTGTCCTGTAAAGTGGAATACTTCATTTTACCCCATCCAAACTAAACACATGTAAGCTCAAAGTAATTGCTGCTTGTTTGCTAGCATTCTGAGTGAAATAAAACAAATGTGTTAGTTGCTGCTATATGAGTCCTTGGAGGTTTTTTTTTTTTTTTTTTTTTTTTTTTTTTTAACCAAGAGGTGGAATTGGAGGACAAAATTGGAGAAATGAGTAAACTCTGCTGGAGTAGAGGGAAGCTGTGATGAGGTCATGGGATGCACAGCTAAATGGAGATAATTTGGGAAGAGGAGTGTAGGCAAAGAGTTCAGTTGGAGTCGGACCGAAGTTACGAAAAATATGAGCCAAAGTAAATGTAAAATATGTGTGGAATGAAAAAAGTCAAGCTGGAGAGATTATGACCCATGTTCCTGGCTCATTTTTGTTGCTATGCCAGGCAGAACAGTAGAGATTACTAAAATTCATTGTTGTTTTGAGGAGAAAAAAAAATTAAAAAGGGAAGGAGTGGGGCCAAACAAACTGCTTTGTATCACTGCTTTGGTGTGCTTTGAGCTGCGCAAAACATTTTGTTAGTGTGACTGAGTGGGTGTGACTGGAGGGAGGAACAGGCAATGTGTTAAACGGGCTGTGCTGCAGTAAAAACAAAAATTTAACCATCTGTGGAACTCTCATTTATTTATTTCATAATCTGTTCCAGCCTGATCCAAGGGACTCCTACCTGCATGATGTGATTAAAAATTTAAGTTGTATTCTCTTGTTCTGAACAGAACCACTTTGAGAACACTAGGTTTCAAAGAACGTGCAATTTCAGACCAAGAATTTAATCACAAAAGTTGCAACCACTTCTTGCAAGAACTAAAAAAGAGCTGTAATATTTCTTTTTGTAAGTTTAGAGGTTTGCTGAAGACACTTACCCTGCTAATTTTTAAAGGTTAATAAGTCTCTTTCCTGGGATTAGAAATGGATTACATCTTTTATCTATTCCTATTCAAGAGTACTTGTATGCTTTATTGTCAATATAGCTCTTAATAGATCATAGTTCAGTAAGGTATTTGAGCATTTAAAGGATGTTTTGATAAAGGGCTTCAGAATACCTTGGCAGTGGATAGGAGTAACAAATCATCTATTACTGAAGAACCTTTGCCTCAGAAACTGCCTGCTCTTAGTTTAAGAATACATGACTTCTTGTCATGTCACCAGTGGCAGATGACCAATGAACTGTTAGTCTTTTGCAAGCCAAGTGACTTCTGCCAAAGTACAAGTACTCTAGTCATTTAAATGCTACATGCAATGACTGTACAGTCCCCAAATTGCGCAAGGGAGGCACTAACTACAAGCAGATGTTATTGATGTGAGGTTTCCTAAATATGTCTGTGAATTTTGGTTATCTGGAAAGTTCAAACCAATGGTGTGACTCAGCAACTTTAATGTTTTAGTAAAGATTTGAGTTCCGTTAACATGACTGACAAAGCGTTCAAGAGTTGGTGTTGCTCATATTACACATAAATATTTTGAAGTTATTTAAATATACTTTGAGAAATGAATACTGTGGCTTTGTGTGTGTGGATCTGAGAGAGGGAGGCAGTTGGTGGGAACCCAAAATCTCTAATTAGGGATTTTTCAGTGATTATATGAAATGCTGTGTACATAATACAGATATCTTTCCCTTTGATCTCCTCTTGATTGTGATGATAGATGTAGTAAATTATTGATGTATGAGGTTTTTGTTCTACGTTGGCAATGTCAGCTAATACAGATTTGGCAGTCAGATGAGGAACACTTTAAGCTGGCATTAGTTAGTCCTGCTGCTGTTCCTTCTTCTGTTCAAGTGGCTTTTTTTCTCCTGCTTCCTCTGCGTTATGTAAAACAAGCTGTTGTGTTATGAACCACATCAGGGAATTGATTGAGTTAAAACCAACTTTTTAGAGACAGAATTGTTTTTTTAATTAAATTCCTTGTCTGAGTTCAAAGAAAAGAAACATCGTGAGATGGGGAAAAGGATGGAAATAGCTTTCTTCGGCTCTGTCAGTTTATCCTAACTAGTGCTGGGCATCCAGTTTTAACATAGTTACAGTACAATGAGTTGAATGAAGCCAGTTGTCCAGCCATATCTGTACATATGAATATGTATGCGCATGGGTAATGTTTACAGTAAAGTAAAAAAACTCATTTTTCTTGCGATAGATATTTCAGACAAAAGTTGTATATACTGTGATCTGGGTGTAAAAATGACTAACTTCAAGAAAACTACTATTACAGGATAATCATCCATCCAGCTTGAGGTGCTTTGTAAACTAATGAAACGTGTCGGGGTGGTATCATCACATACTTAGGATGCGATGTATGCCTAGAAAAGTGATTTTCAGCATTAAGCAACAAGGAATTCTTGACTAATTAGGTGGGAACGAGGATTAGTAGCCTTCTGTATTGGCCTAGTAGGTAGGGAAAACTACGCTTCTGTAAGCGTCAAAGCATCAATTCAGTGACTGTGTAGGGGGACTAGAAGTCCACCTCGTCTCACTGAGGGAATAAACTTTTTAGAAAACAAACATGTTTAAAATAGCATTTTTTAACCTTTGCCCGGATTACCACAAAGTTATTCATGTTGTAATAGTCAATATTTGGAATAGATGCTTTCCTCTATCTGGGGGAAAAAAAAAAGTCTAGTGATAATTTCAGATTAGCATAAAAAATTAAAAGTAGAGGCTAAGATTTTTTTTTTCTTATGAACGTTATTATTAGTGTTTTTAATGCTGATTTTTGTTCCATCTTAGATGACGGCAGCTTCAGCTGTGTTAGCTAAGAACTTTTTTTATTGTACTGAACAATTTTATAAGGACCTTTAAGTGAGTGTTTTTCACTTATGTTGCAAGTCCAAGTGCATTTTCTTTGGCAGCAGTGATGTCTTAAGTAGGTATTGGTTGTATGTATTTATATTTGTACAAATATATATCCTTATATGTATGTATATATGTGCACATACACACACACATCCTCTCATGTATACACATATATATGCATATAACACCTGTATACACACATTCTCATATATGTGCATGCACACACATGTAAGCATGCAGCCTTGTACCATCCTGCTTGTTTTGCTAGTGCAGCTGTTTGTACAGCGAACTGGAGCAGGGAAGTGATCTGCCTGAGAAACACCTACCCTCTATGGTTCCTGCTTTCATCACCTTATTTCCCAGCTAGTTTAGTGTCCCAGTTTGGCTGTGTGGGGTAACAGGCGAGTGAGCTGCCAGCACTGTGATTGAGACGAAAGTGATCTGGCAAGGAGGGAGTGAAGGGCTAGGCCTACCTGACTGAAATGGCTGCTTAATGGGAAAAAATGGTATAAGTTTTTCTTTAAACTTTTTTAAAGTTCTGTTTTGAAGAGCAGCTTTTAGGGATCCGATTCACGTGTTTTACAAATCGGAAGAGGGGGAAAACTGCTTTTATTTATCGAATATCATGCTTAACCAATCTGATAGCCTTCTGTGATGGAATGACTGGCTGGGTAGATGAGGGGAGAGCAGTGGATATTGTTTACCTTGACTTCAGCAGGGCTCTTGAAACTGCCTCCCATAACATCCTCATAGGGAAGCTCAGGAAGCGTGGGTTAGGTGAGTGGACAGTGAGGTGGATTGAGAACTGACCGAAGAGCAGAGCTTAAAGGGTTGTGATCAGTGGCGCAGTCTGGTTGGAGGCTTAGTGGTGTCCCCCAGGGTGCAGTGTAGTCATCAGTGACCTGGATGAAGGGACAGAGAGCACTCTCAGCATGTTTGCTGAGGATATGAAACTGGCAGTCATGGCTGCTACATGAGAGCCATACTGACATTCACAGAGACCTGGACAAGCTGGAGAGATGGGTGGGGAGGACTCTCCTGAAGCTCAGCCATGGCAAGTGCTGGGGCCTGTGTGCAGGCAAGAACAACCCCAGGCACCAGTGCAGGCTGGGGGTGACCTGTTCTGTGGAGAAGGGCCTGGGGATGCTGGTGGACTGCAGGCTGGCCATGGGCCAACAGTGCCACAAGAAGGCCCATGGTCTTGGGGTGCGTCAGGAGGAGTGCTGCCAGCAGGTCCCAGGAGGTGGTCCTGCCCCTCCACTCAGCCCTGGTGTCCCTGGGCTCCCCAGTATGAGAGGGACATGGAACTGCTGGAGGGAGTCAGGGGTCTGCTGGAGGGAGTCAGCACAGGGCTGCAAAGGTGATCAGGGGGCTGGAACATCTGTCCTACGAGGAGAGGCTGAGAGAGTGGGGCCTGTGCAGCCTGAAGAAGAGAAGGCCGAGGGGTGACCTTACCAGTGTGTATAAAAACCTTAAGGGAGGGTGGCAAGAGGATGGCGCCAGACTCTTCAGTGGTGGCCAGTGACAGGACAAGAGGCAACGACCACAAACTGAAGCGCAGGAAGCTCTGCCTTAATTTAAAGAAAATCTTCTTGACTGCGAGGGTGGCAGAGCGCTGGAGCAGGTTGCTTGGAGAGGTTGTGGAATCTCCTTCCCTGGAAATATTCAAAACCTGCCTGGTCGTGATCCTGTGCAGTGTGCTGCAATGTCCTGTGCAAGGTGGCTGCCTGTGCAGGGATGTCCCTTCCAACCTCAGTTATTCTGTGATTCTGTTAAGTGCTCTAGTGTTGTGTAGCTTGCATGAAAAGTGATGCTAGTAATGGATTTATTGTTAAGGGGAATAAATTGATTGTAAGAGTTTATTTCTGTATGTTTTATTGTGTTTATTTTTATACAGAAAATTCTTTTTGCTCTGCATTTCATCTTTTTCTTCCATCTAGTATACTTTTTTCTTTCAGGTGCTGTATTTTTTCTTTATGCAGGTTCTTTCTGCTTCTGCCCCCTCTGAGTTTTCTGCCCTCCTTCCATGTTTTCTGTACCTCAGTATTCAGTTTTCATCACTTCTGTTTTGTAGTATGCAGTAGTGCCTTCAGTGAAAGCTGAAGGTTTGTCATTGCCTTTTGAAATATTCTTGCAAGGAAGATATCTAGAAAAAGCAACTTAGAGGAGCCGAAGTAAGATAATTTTCTGTCTCACTGTTGCCTAGCAGAGGTTATCAAAAAGTGCCTTGTAGGCCTTGTGTCTTATTTGGGAGTTGAGTTGTGATACTACATGGAAGATAACTCCTAAGCTACAATCTACTGACTATCAGAAAAATGTGCTTATTACTGTAGCTGGTAGTTCTGGTGTAGTTAGGATTGAAAAGATAGTTCTAAGTTTTTTTTATTTATTTATTATTATTATTTTTTTAATTGGCCTAGTGTTTGATATGTCTTGTTGGGATGTAGACTAGGACCTCACTCTGAGCTAAGGGTCTGTGGCATACAGCATTATTACAAAGAACTAAACAAGTCTCCAAACAATAGCAATGCTGCTGAAGTTTAGCTGCTTAATACAGCTGAAAAGAGCTTAATAGACCGTAGATGAAACTTTTTAATGATCTCCAGTGTGATTTAAGTTGCTAAATGTTGGTCTTTTGTAATGCCGAATAAACAGGCAAACAGAGCTTCTGGGCACAAGGTCAAAATTTAAAACTTTCCAAATTATTTTATTGTTTAGATAAAAGCAAGCCTAGTGCTCATAACCATAGGGATAGTGTTGCCTATGCAGTGAATTATGGGACAAAGGAGAATATTCCAATCACACCATTTTCATACATACGTATCTAAAAGATGTGCACTCCTTACTAGACTGTGAATTTCAGTACGATACAAAGTACATTAATGAAGACAAAAAACATCAGTAACATCATATGAGAAGAAATTTTGACTGTATGGTGATTTCTGTGTGTTCCCTTTTTTCTTTCCAAGGAAAGATTAGAAAACAATTTTTGACTCTTATCTTTCATTGTTGCTGTTTCTTAATTTTTGATGTTCTGGAGGGTCAAAGTCTATCTGTAATCAAACTCCAAAAGGTCTTGATTGTTAACCTCTGTCCTTGCTTGTGCTACCATGTTGGGAAGTAAACCTGAAACAGAAAACACAGTTTTGGTAGTACTGGTCTAGTGCTCGGCATATTCTTACTGAGCCCGAATCTGTCCTGCTCTTTTATTGCAACCAGAATTGAGATCTTTCCCTGTAGTGAGGGAAGTGTAGATGACAGGACTCGATGTTCCTGATGTGGAGCCAGAGAGGGAGAAAGTTTATCATTTGTGATGGATTTCATAGAGGATCTCTACTCACAGAATAATCTGAGCCAGCTATTCCCTTGTTCTTTCCGTCCTCTTCTCTCCGATTAACCTAAATTTGGAGAGACCCTTTGAGTAATGCAGATCAAAACCTTTGAAGCCAGGAGGAACAGTTGATATGTGCTACATTTGGTTGCAAAAATTGTGTGGCCGAGAGGTGATCCTAAGCTCTCTATGGGGAACTCTACAGCTTGTGATTATTTCTCCATAAAGTGAAATAATCATATTGTCATGTGATTTTTTTTTTTTTTTTTTTTTTGGCGTGTGTAGCTTTTTTGTTTTGTTTTGTGTTTTCTCATTATTAATGCATATTGGCCAGATTTGCAGAAGTGTTTGAAAAGATCTATTTGGCTTTTAGGAAAAAGTGATTGCTTCTCTGTCTAGGGCATTTGTGTGTGAATAGGATTGACAGATATTTAGTGTCTAGTAGAGTCTGGTTTACTATACATTTCAAAAACACAGTGAAATCCTCCACTTGAAGTGAGTAGAGTGGTTTGTGCATAATGTATTTTTTAGATTTCTGAAGCTTTGAGACCTACAATTTTTGCTGAGGCCAACGTGCTGGAAAGACATTATAAGCAAGTAACTTTTACCTATATTAAAAGAATGGTTTTGTTTTTTTGTCGTTATTAGTCCATCAGAGCTTTTGTGTTCTTGAGTTCTAATTGGTGTATTTTTCTATGTAGGCTACTTTACAATTAAAGTCATACCATAAGAATGTTACACATACTCTGGGATTGAGTATGTGCCTCTAGAGAAGAAAAGGAAATTCATTTTTAATATCTGCAATTAATTATGGCGATCTGATTTTCTGCTAGCCTAACATTGGGAAAAAAATGAGTAACCAGTGTTGGGAAGATTTTAGTAGATTATTTGAGCACAGGAATTTCAGGCTTGTTCTGTGAGCTTGAAGCTGCTGTTCGTGCATCAGTACAGTACATGTATTTATATGCAACATAATGCATTGAAGAGGCAGAAATTGTGATTTACAGTTAACCTCAGAATTGGCTTGTTTATGCTCAAAGTCCTGTAACAGAATTTAATAGTGGATTTAATTGATAAGGTAGCAAATAGCTTAGTTGCTGTGTTGTATCAAGACAAGACTATAGGTTTATTTATATATATGTACACACTGTTCAGAGCTGTTTAGCTTTTGAATCACAAATAAGGCTATACTTTGTGTGAGCAGTTTCACTGTCCTACTTTTGTAGACAGCTGTCTCGGCTATTCATTGCTTCTGTATCTACAGATCACCTGTATCTGCATCTACAGATCACTCCATGTATGGAGTACAGGACATCAACTAGATATGTATCAACTAGGCACATATCGGAAAAAAAAATTTTCAGATTGTCACCGCATAGCAGACATAATGGGGACAGCATGTAATGTTTTAAAATGGCCGGGAGAAGAGATTTGATTTGGTGTTTGTGGTGGTGTTTTTTTTTTTTTTTTGGTTTGGTTTGGTTTAGGAATTTGGAATATTTTGGGGATTACTCTGTTCACAAAGTAGACAGAATTTGCTGTTTTCTGATTTGCTGCCTTAGGAAAGGCAAATCTAAAATACCTGCTTTTTTTTGTTTGTTTATTTTGTTTTTTAAGCCCTCTTCATTTTCATGCAGAAAATGAACAATGTTCTTTAACGTCTCTAAGCAGGATGAAAATAATCTAGTCTTATCTGATATTAACTGTGACTTAAATGTCGTAGTACTTCTTGTCAAAGTGTCATGAATTTTCTAATAATATTTACTGTAGTAGGTTTGTGTGATGAAAGAAAGGAGTGATGTAACGAAAAGGTCAGTAGCTGGTAACAATTTTGGAAGAAAAAAATTATACTAATTTATAGTTTCATGAAATGTGATAATAAATTAATCTTTCCCTCCACCCACCCTATTTTTTTACTACGTTTTCATGCTTATCTCTTAAAGTAAACAGTAACTCTGTTACTCTTTGATCTGTCATAACACTTCTTTGGACAGTCCTTTACACATGTACCAAGTTGTCTTTTAAAGAGTTCATATTGTTTCCATTCTCATTTTGATTGATGCTTCGTAAGGGAGAAAGTCCCCTGTGGTCTAGGCACCCTATGTCAATGTCATGTTGGCAAATTCCTCTGAACCATGCGATGGAAATAAACTGCCGAGATGGTAATAGGTTAGGATTCTGATAGTACCTTGATACAGCAACAAGTACCATATGTTCGCAATAGCCTGGATTAAAAGATTGGTTGTGCGTGTTCATAACACTCAGCAGAGATGGGCCTCCTTGGGCACAGACATGTGAGAACATCATAACGTTACGAAAGCTGAGATCCAGTTGAGGACCTTGCAGCCATCTTCTACCTTCTACCTGAACCAAAGGTTTAACCTTTGGGCTCTTGCTGTACAAAAATGCTTATCTCATTGTGAACAGTGATACCATCTCTGAGATAAAGTCTTTAATGACTGGGACTGATGCAAGTCAAAATTGCATGTCATATAAAGTGTTCTTAGAAATATTAATAAAAATAAAGATGTGTCTCTGACTTCAGTATTCACTTATTTTGAAATATCTACCTTAATGTAACCAAAATACAATCATTTTAAAAGAGTTTTTCTTCAGGTCCGTCTTGTAATATATTTTTGATAGTGTTCTTGTTGTGTAGTTGTCCCTTCTACAATTGGCATCTAAGCATCAGTATTTGATAGTAGCACTGTCATGCTATTGATGTGATAGACTTTTGAACATAACGCACTATTCGTCAACCTCCAGTGGGTAATTTTGCCCAGTAAGGGCTTCACTGCCCTCAGGTGTCTCTCTCTTTTTTTTTTTTTTTTTTTTTTTTTTTCTTTTTCTCCAGCTGTTAAACAGCTCCTAAGAAATTTTTACCTCTCCCATACAAATTTGCCCTTAGTAGAGTTGCTGTAGCCACAGTGGCACTGCTGGGACTGATGAGTAATGTTACTTCAACTCAGTTATAGCACAAACAAAACTCGGTTATGGCGCAAACAAGGATTTGCCCTATTGTGGTGAAGAAATCGCTTCTGAGGATACTTGGCCCCATTGCATTTTCTCTCAGCATTTGTATTCTCTGTGCTTTGGATTGAAACAACTACTTTTTAAAAAAATGTAAGGGCTGGTCACTCTAGTTTTTGTTAATAGTAATTATAGTGTGTTCATGTGTGTGCAAATGCTGTTTATTGTCTGTAACGTTGCTTCTTTCAGAGCTATTGTACATTTACAGTACTTGGAGTGCTTTGCAGAATTACGGTCTAAACTACGTATTTTTTCTCTTGAAATACTAAAAAAGGCAAAACTTAGTGAAACTTCCTGAAGAGTGTGTGTTGTAGCCTGTTTTAGAATTGGGTAATAATGTTAGGGATTTACAAGAAAGGCCCACTGAATAAGTTAAAATTGATTCAACTAAACAAGTGTTTCCTGGGTTTACCTCTTCGTTCAGTTGTTAGAGCATGTTTTGTATAGATAAGATATTCTTAATGCAGCGTGATGAAAACGGCAGTCCTTCCCGTTGCATAAAAACATTGCATAAAAACTTTTTGAAGCCAAGGAAGAAAGTGATAACTGCCCTTGACTAAACCTGGAATAGTTAAGGCAATCACACTGAAGGTTGTCAGCTGACTTTGTCAAGGCATTATAAAAAGAGAGAAAATGAGTAAAATACGAAAGAAATTAAAGAAAAAAAAACTTATTCCTTCTTTCCTCCTGGTTTGTAAATACCTAGAATGGCGGTTTGAGGTGAAGGGAATTGAAGCAGATTGAATAAGTAATTCACAAGGTGTCACTGAATTCTAGATGTTGTTTTGTTTGTTAGCCTTTTTTTTTTTTTAAAAAGTTCCACTTTCACCTTTAGTTCAATAAATTAAAAATGAAAGTGGAACTTGTTTATATGTGATAAGCACTGTACAGTTATAAGGGAGTTTGTATCCTGGAAAACTTGCATTTTGTGTAAGACTAAATCAAATAGATACTAAAGGAGGAACAGCAAAATAAAATGTTTTTCATTATTTTTCCTCAAATATTTATTTGATAACTCATTGACATGCAGATGATTCCCAGGTGTGTGTGTTTGGTGGTTGTGTGTTTTTGTTTTTTGTTTTGCATCATTTAGTTTGCTAGTCAGCTGTATTTTTCCTAGCTTTTTTTTTTTTTTTTTTTTTTTTTTTTTTTTTTGGAGACGTATGCTGCGAGTAAAATGTAAATATGACTAAATTAATTGAATGTGGGCCATTTTGGTGAGAATAGGTCCAGGGACCTCACTGAATATGAGAAAGCTTTCATGGTGACTGAAAACCTATCAGGAGAAGGAGGTGCAGTCTGATTAGTGTTGTGGGCAGTGGAGTCGTTCTCAGTTCCTAGCCAAACTGAAGAACTGCTCAGCGTTGGGCATCTAAAACTTCTGGTCTTCAACACTTCCCCTGTGCCTACAGATACTTTTCACATCTAAATAGGTGCATATGTAACAAAACAAGTAGTTCGAAATATCTTAAGCTGCAATAAGTCTGATTGCTTTGAAATGCAGAGTGCTCCCAAGATAACAAAACTTCAGCTTCAGTAGGAAGCTGAAATACAGTAAATGGATTATTCCATAATGTCTTACTAAAGTTTTCTATTTTATGGAAAGAAAATGAGTTAAATAGTGAGGATTTTTGAGTAACGTTGTTTGTACATGGTAGCATAATCTGGATATGATATGTGATGTGTAGTCATACACTTCATATTTTTGTTTAATAGAATGGCTTGAGTAGATGGAAGAAAGGATTTTTTGAAGCATTCTGGGCTGTTAATCATTGGAAAGCAAGGGGGTTGGAATACATTGTCAGCTTTCCATTTTAGAAATGGCTTTCTGAAAATGATTTTGGGGAATTAAATGTAGAAGAATGGAGAGGTTGACAGGCTGGGTTAATAGTTACTCGATAGTTAATAATAGTTAATTGTTTGAAGTTAATGCAAATAACTCATTATCAGTGCAGTTAAAAAACTCACGATCTATAATTTAAGACTTCTTTTTTGTCTAAGAAGTTGGGATTTTGTGCATGGGGGTTAAATCTGCAAACAAAATATTTAAGAATTTTGGATGATTTGCTTACAAAATAGTGATATTGACAGGGACACATGATGAACTAGTTAAGAGTTAACTGCAAGTCCTGTACTTTGTTTGAAGGGTTGTTTTTTTTTTCCTCCTCTAACTTCACAAGGTTTTGCTGTAGGATTCTTAAGTATTTCATAATGTGTGTGTGCTAGGATATGGGTCTTTTAATGTCTGCTTTGACTAATCCCAAGTTCTTTAAATTAGTCTAACAAGTCTGTGTACGTGTGTGTTTTCACTTCAAATGTAATGTTTCAGTGGCACCTTGCTTTTATGTTTAGCGGTGGATAGTGTGTTTACTTTTTAAACTGATATGAGAACTATGCATTTATTAAAGACAAATGAATAAAAAGATGCTAGCAAATTAAACACTTAACCACATATTTCTATTTGCTGCTTTGGTGTGAAATTATTGACAGTTTTCTTAAATCTTGGGCAGCTAGAATTTGAATTAGGTGAAACAGGAGAGAATAATTGCCATGAATTTCTGTGGTAAAAGTTCAGTTGAGTATCTATGGAATTTACATAGCACATGAAATTACATCAAACATGCATTGCATTTTGCAGTTCCAGAAAGCTACTAGAGGGAATTTCAGTAGGAATTACAGGAACAAATCCTATTTCCTTTTATTTTTGTGCAGAAAGTTTCCTGAATGTAATGGGATTTCTGTGCTTCTACCTGCTATGGTAATTTTCAGGTCTTAAAGATGTGTGTTAATGCTCTTTCTCTCTTTGGGGATTTTCCTGGGTTCTCCTGCATAGATAGGGTTGAAGATTTGAAGAGTCAAAATTGATTTAGGATAAGGGATATATACATATATATATATATATATATATATATATATATATATATATATATATATCCACCCACCCACCCTGACTCTTGCTGTATCAGTATAAAAACAACAGGATTGAAGGTGCTGAGTCACCCCAAGAAGTGGAGCATCGGCTGTAAAGGGTTTTGCAGGCAGATGGGATAATCTTTATCAGCTACTCAACTGCTTCTCAAAATTGAACATGTGGGCTGATTTTTAAAATTATTATTTAAGAATCAAAATGTAAGTTTTATTTATACTTCAAAATTAAGGAATATTTTGGCTAGAAAGCTCCGTGTTTTAGTCTGAGCTTCAAAATCACTTTCAAATCTTACTGCATGCCTTTAGTTATTTAAATGGCCATTTTCTGTGAAAGTTGTAAGTAATATATTTTCTTTAAAAAGCCCCTCAGGTTTTCTCTGGTATGCACTCCTGATTGATACTAAAGTAATTAGGAGTTACTATGCCATTTAACAACAGCTCCCTGTTGAACCATATGACCTTTGGGGTCTGATACTAAACCTAGGAAGATGAACAAAATACAAATTGTTGTGTTTACAAGGAGACCTTCAACTTGCACCCAAAACAAGTTTCCATGCACCCTTTTTTTTAATATTATGTCTCTTTCTTATTATCAACATTTTATCTTAAAGAAGGATGACCTGGGTTCACTTTTACCTCAAGTAGAAATTTCTTTAAGTGTAGTGCAGATAAGAGAGACGGGAAGAGCTGCTCTTAAGGGGAATCCAGTGTGGAAGTAGCCCGGTCTATGCCAGCTATTGAACCCCGGGCTAAGTGGTCTCCTACGCCTTGCAGCGCAGCCCCTTTTATGTTGCACTGAAAAGGTATCCGGCAAATGGATCCTTGAGATACCTTGTGTGGTATCACAACAAATGAATCCTTGAGAGAAATTCCGACACTTCCTTCCCTCCTGTACCACCCCTTTGTGCCAGCTGATGTGGCCTGGATAGTCTGTATCTGTTGTGATTGGAATAAGTTGTGTTGTGCTGATTAGCAGTCAGAGAAGGAGACTTGCTTTTCTGGTGCCTTTCATTAAAAGGAAAGTGTTTTCTGCAAGCCAGCATGCTTGATGGGAAGGATGCTATAAATTTTGTTTCCAGAGCTACAGTTTTGTTTTTGCTGAAGTAAACTGTGGGCTTGCTAACCAGCATCCTCATCTTTCTCTTCATTTTTGCTCTGGTTTCCTCTGGCCTGTGCCACTGACTTTATCTTGTGCTTTATCTCAGTTTTTAATTTCCTTTCTCTTGAGCAGTCTTAATTTCTTTTAGTATTACCCATATTTTGATACAACTATTTTTTTAAAGAGATGAAAAAGTATATTTATCAAAAAGCACCTCTAGATCACTCCTGAGCCATTCAGCATGTTTTTTTTAGCCTTTTTATCTGTGACATTATAGTGTCTTGCCATAAAGGAGGTTATGATCATGTAAGAGTAATTCTTATTTTTAAATTCCAATAAGATACTTCAGATTTAGTTTAGAAAGAAAATGCTGTTACAAAAGATTTAAAGTACCGAAAGCTTTAGTTAAAATATTTGAAGAGCTAAATCTAAATCTAGAACATCCACTGCTTATTTCTGTCTGTCTTCTCACCATGTTTTCATTTTCATCCTTCCTGTGGAAGCTGATTGTTGCTTGTCATTACTCAGCAAGGACCTTGTGTGTTCTGCAGCAGTGAGTTGCGTTAGCAACACTACTCAATCCCATTTTAAATTTTTGCAGCCACAAGAAAGATGCAGTTTCTTCATGTTTTCTTCTTTGCAGTGTCGCATTTTCACATATATACCCCATAGATCAGTGTCTCTTGAAATCTTACTAATTTGAAAAAAGCCATGGGGTAATTCACATGCTCAGATAACTTGAATGTTGTGTATTCAGGAATAAAGGTATTGTAGGAATCGAAACAGTAGAAGATGGGGAGGAGGGGAGATATAGTAGGGAAAGCAGATGTTGGATGGCAGAGGACCAGGGTTTGCTGGAGAAAATGTGCCAGGTAGACTACTCAAGGTGTTGTCCCCAAGCTGTTGAGGTACCATAGCTGTGTTTTTGCCAATAGCCCACTTATATTAAGTATACACATACATATGTGTTCCTGCAGACTTAATGTATGTAAGGAAGAGTTAGCATTTCAGTGCATGCTGCATTTCAGAAGTTTTTAAAATAGTGCTAGTCTTACAGGCCTGTCAAATTTGGCCTTTTAACTTCAAAAAAAATAGCTGTCTGCTCCATCCTTTTCATTAAAAGCTTTTTTTTTTCTCATCTTCGTGTTGGGTTATGTTCACAAAGCAGACAACATGGCAGAACTTGCATAAGATGTTTATGAACATCTTAGTACTAACTTCTGAATTAATCTTTCTAGTTTTTCTGCATACTAATGTATCTTTATAGAAAAAATTAAATATATTGTACCAAATAGTAGCTTAATATACAATGAAAACTGTCTGGTGTTTTAATTTATATAGACCCTTTTATTGCCTTAGACCCATTTATTGCCTCAGGTAACAAGCTTAATAAAATTCATGCTAAATCTTAGCAGGCTTGTTAAAATATTCTTGATTTCTAAACATTGTTAAATATATTTTTATTGCATGCTGAAGCTGAAATACACATATTACAGTATGTCGTAAAGGTCAGATCCTGCTATCCTAGCTGTGTATAATGAATTCTTCTCCTTAATGTTTTCTTTTTTGTTGTGGTTTATTGTAGGTTGGCTGGAGTACTTCAAGAGATTATTACACGTTTGTTTGGTCACCTATGCCAGAAAATTATGTGGAAGGATCGACTGTTAATTGTGTGCTGGTATTTCAAGGTAATGAAAGAATGCAGCATCAGCCTCTATTTGCTAGCTTTCACTGATCTATAAGACTATAGGTTAAAATGCCGTGTAACAGTTTAAGGTTTTTAAAAACACAGATTGGGAGAGATTTTTGCATGTATGTCTTCAGTGTGCTTTGTTGTTGTTGTGTCACCTGTGTTGAGTTTATTCTAATTTTAGATATGAAAAAAGGCTGTAAGATAAGTGGATTATGGTGTTTATTATTAATTTTTAAGTAGTAGGAGCTGTCAATACCAGGTGACAGGTTCAAACGGAGATAGAGGTGGTACTTTTATAAAGCCGATGTGTAGAATTTTCTGTGTATTATGGATCTACACATGCCTATAGGTCTACAAACCTGCATTTTAAAAAAGCACCTCCCCCCTCCCTACAGTTGGCTTTACACTTTATATATGTACGTGTGTGTGTGTGTGTGTGTGTGTGTCTCAATGTAATACAGTACTGAAGTCCAGAAGGGCTACTGGATTGGTTGGTTGACTTATTAAAAATTATGGTTTTGTCTACAGCTGCAAATAATAATAGCTTGAGTTGATCTACTGTTCTTTCTCTTGCCTTCTAGACAGGTTTTCTGTTAGCTTTGATGATAATCATATAAAATGGTCAGAAAATAGTCAGATCATGTGAGTAACTTTAAATCCTGTCAAACATATATTTCTCCTCTAGAGGCTGAGAAACTCATCCATTTTTCTACAGTTATCAAAAATGTTCTGGCTATTAATGAATGACACTGGGTTGGACTTGGGACTACAAGTCATGTAGAAACCAAGGGCTTTACATCCTCTTATCAGTTCCTTTGGGTTATCCAGTGTTTTTCTGTGTGCTATAGCTTGTGTGTGGTGTCATCTGTTACCTTCTTTGCTCAAAGTCCATCTCTTTTATGGAGCTGCCAGATTTCCATTCAAACAACCTTCCTGTTGTGTTTGAAATATTTTAGGACTACTTAAAGCTTACAGGAGATTCATTATCTGAGATAAATGAGACTCCTGTATAGCATGTTTTAACTATCTTTGTATGATCAAATAGGTATGCTGAGGGAAAAAAAATACAGGAGTGTGTTCTCTCCGGTACATCTTTGATACCAGAGAAAAGATTTTAAAAATCAACTTGAACCAGCTAAAAAACTTTCTAGAGCTGCAGGATAGATTGTTCTGAGTTAATTGTTCTGTGTAGCTCTGCCTTATTTAAACTTCGAATTGCGTAAAAGGGACTTAAAAGTGCAGTCATATGTAGGAGAATGTAGTCGGGTCCAAAAGTACAGAATGCCATAGTAACCTGTTCTTCACTGAGCTACATTTAATAAAGTAGAAGAGCCAATGAAAATGAAGTATTGTGTAATATCTGTGCTGTCCATGCAGTGAATTTTTCCATTTGTTAAAAAAGTAGGTAAGAGTACTGTGAAAAACCTTTAGGGTGTCTGGAATATAAGTTGAATATCTAATTAAAATAGAGTTTTTTTTTTTTTTTTTTTCTTGTGGTCTAGAGAAGTTTTTGGTTAATTTACTTATATTTAGATTTCATTATTTTGGTGGCAGTTAAAAGTGACTTTAGAAATGTATATTATGCATTCGGGCATTTTTGGTATCTTTCTCGTCTCTGATAATGGGCAAAATGAATTACGTAACCTGATAGAATGAGGAAAGAGAGTGGGGTGTGTGTGTGTGTGTGTGTGTGTGTGTGTGTGTGTGTGTGAGAGAGAGAGAGAGAAAGAGAGAGAGAGAGAATAAAAAGATACTCATGACAAAACACTCTTTAAATTTTTGTGGTATTCAACATCTGTTTCTGGAAGTACTGGGCATTTAGTTAGTGAATGGAATTTAATGATAAGAACGGTAATGGAAGGGTAAATAAATGGATTAAATCATGGTGAAATATGGACAGATGTGGATAACAGCACCTGCCACTGAATATTTATTTAAAAATAAAGTGGACTCAGTAGGTCAAATGTTAGGTGGGGATTTAGTATGCTGGAATCTTCCCTAAGCTATTTAGGGTGTCTGATAATTCAGCATTCTAAATTAAGCTGGGCGGGTTTTTTAGCATTAAATTGAGTAGCATGTACTTCCTTGTATTAACTAATAAAGGTAAAAATGTCAGTAGTTCTAGAAATGATTTAACACCCACAAGCATGTGAATTCAAGTGTTGTAAGGGGCTTCGAAGATATAGTGGGCAACAGTTGAATTCAATAGTCACCCTGAAATAATTGCTAATTGGTGTATGTAGTATTATGTATATAAGAAAGGCAATTCATTCTTTCTTTAAGAAAAACCTTTTGCTCTAGTTTTTCTTGATTTCAGAAAACAAACTCTTAATTAAGCTTTTTTATTTAATTCAGTTTTTCAGAAAACTCTTAGTTAAGCCTTTTTATTTAATTTAGTTTTCTGTCGGTGCTTGCAGAATGGATCACATGACGTGATCCATTCAGAGGAGGATCACTCCTCTGACCATTCAGAGGAGTTCCTTGTTTTGGCACCTAATGCAATAGTGGTGTGTGTGTGTTTATTTTTTATTCCATTCAAACATGTAAAATAGGACCTTTACCTTGAACCTGGTAAAGTTGCAGACTTCTTGTCTTATTTTTATTCTGTCTTTAGTTGTTGTTTTGATTCTATAAAGTGGTTGGAAGGGTACTAGGAATATTTTTTCTGTGTTTGCACAGCAGTTGCATAATCAGTCCTGATCCACTTATAAAACTTAAGGATTTTTCATTGCTGATGACTAAATCTACTTCATATGCACATATTCAGCTATTATCTAATGTGTTATAAGGTGATGTTTATATATAGCACCTTTTACCTGATTTTTTTTTCTAGGCCTTCATGTTCTATAATAATAAAAGTGAGGACACAGGGAGGAGAGGGACTAAATGTGGTGGCTTTACCTTCTACCATTTGACAGTTTTTGTGCTGAATGTGAAAGCCTAAGTCATATGTGATCTAATAATATATTTCAAGATGGGGAATTGCATAATAAATCTATTTTTGTGTAAAATGATTCTTTAAATACAAATTTATTTTGATAGGATATTATCTGCCAAATGATGATGGGGAATTTTACCAGTTCTGTTACGTGACGCATAAAGGCGAGATCCGTGGAGCAAGTACTCCCTTTCAGTTTCGGACCTCGTCCCCTGTTGAAGAGTTGCTCACTATGGAAGATGAAGGAAACTCTGATATGTTAGTGGTGACGACAAAAGCTGGACTACTCGAGGTTTGATTCACCAGTTCACAAAATGTTACCCATCTGCTTATTATGCATATTTCTAGCTTTTTGTTTAATATTTGATAGATGAGCCAGCAGACCACTTGCAGGTTAAGCGAGTAAATGTTTAAGGTGGTTACAGATATGGTATTGCACTGAGGATAGACTGGGAAGCCATGGGAGTTGCTCAGCTTCCCCATCTACACTGGCCACTGTACTAAGTAAATAGGCCAGTATTTCAAATATAGCTTTCTGTTTGGAGGGGAGTGGGAAAAGAAGATATCTTTTGTGTGAAACGGTGCTCATTGAAGGGCAGAAGAATTGAGTTAACTCCTATGCTCTTATTTGTATGCAACTGAGGAGTCCTGATAGCTGAGCTGAGTAATTGCAGGTGCCTAAATGAGTTAGAATAGCTCATTTTTTTCAAGTAGTTTTCTGCCTATTCTGCCTTTGTCTTTGCTGATTTGATGTGCGTAGACTTGCATACTTGCATCTAGAGTCAAGACAGTTCCAACTGCTTGGAGTTTCATAGGCTGAAACCTCCTTTAAAAATGTTTGTGAGAGTTGTTTTTCAGAAAATTGCTCTTAAGTTTGCTATCAGATGTTATTCTTTCAGTTCCCTTTATGCACGTATATAACACATTTCATTTATAGCTTTCAAAATTTAAAGACAAGAGACTCTGTGCAGAGATATAGCTGGATTATTTTTGCTTCTCCAGTCTTGGGAGTATAGATTTCAGTGCTAAAACTGAAGAAAGACTTTTCCAAACCCTTGTGACTGTCCCTGTTGATGTGCTTCTCCTTACTTCTGGATATGTGTGCATTCAGTATTTCATGAAATTACTCAAACATTGTTTTAATGTGCATGTCTACACTCAACAGCCTTTTCTCACCAAGCTGTCATCATCTTAATTAGCTCTTCCACAGTTGTGGTCACTTGGGAACAGTAAAAGCACTCACTTAAGGAGGAAAACTTGAGTATAAATAAAGACACTACAAAATGTGCTGTCTAATGGTGATGTAGTACTAATCAGTTAAAAGAATGAAATTTCAGAAATGGAGGAAGAATAAAGCTGAAATACTCTAGCCGGAGAATGCATGTGCTTTGTGGTTCTGCTTAAATGTAGGAGTAACTAGTTCTCCATTTGTTTAATAGGAATCCTGGGGAGAAAAATTATCAAAAAAAGAATGTTTTTCTTTTTACAGTTTAAAATTGAAAAAATAATAAAAGAAAAAGAAGAGCTATTAAAGGTAACTGCTGTTCTGGAAAAGGAAACTGCACAACTCAGAGATGAAGTTGAAAGACTGGAAAAAGAACTTAACCATGAAAAACAGAGATGTGAGCAACTGCAAACAGAGCAAAAGGTTAGTTGTATAACTGATTAAAGCTGATGCATAATGTCTGTAATCCTCCTTTTTTAAGAACCAATTAAACTGGGTGAAAATCAGCTATCAAAAACCCTCAGCAGTTGGATAGACATTTACACTAGAATAGGTCAGTTCCTATTAACCTCCTGCCACTATTCCTTTTATGTCGTAAAATGCTTAAAATATTTAAGGCTTTTGGTACCAGGCTTGGTAAGATAATCGATGACAGCTGTTACCAGATGTTTGACATTTAATTGTGGAATTCATAGTGGAAAGTAGTTGATAGTTTAAAGTTTGCTTACATTAGTTAAAACTGGAGGAAGGCTTTTTAGTTAAAACTGGAGGAAGGCTTTTTAAATAACGCCCATTAAGAAATAATTATATAAGAATACACAGTTTTGGGAATAGGGAGGAAAAATTTTGGAACTATAAAACAACATTAAGACTCAACAAAGAATGCTCCTGCCAGAGTATATAGAATGTAAAGAGCAACTTGTGACTTCCCTAAAAGGCTTCACAAAAGTCTGAAGATTTCCTAGGGGGGACTGAAGAAAATACTGAAAAATTAAGTTAGTGTTAATTGGTAGTGGAAATATAAATGTAGCTAAAACTAGAGCAAGTTTAATTTGGTACCTTACATCTGGTAAGGAGGAAATCTAATACCGTAGTGAAAGGTATACAAAAGTCAGACCTAATCCATTTTTAAGCTGCTCCTTTTGAAAAAAAACAACTTTTAGGAGAAGATTGAAAACATGTGGGAGGGAGGTGGTGACATGAACAAATTTGAAGTAATGAAGCCTATATAATTTAGCTGTGGACAGGAGTTAATAGGCTATTTCTAAATGCTAGTATGTATATGTCAGCAGTTCTGCAAGATACACCTTTAAAAGGAAGGGATTTGTAGGAATTAGAAACTGTTAAAACTTTGTATCTACAATGGTAGATAAGGGAAAGAAAAGACTGAGATCCATATATATATATATATATATATGCATATTCAAGTGCAAATCTTGCTTGTAAAAGAATTATTTTAATTTCAAGAATGTGTGAGGGCTAGTTTAGATCAGCAACACTAGAATTAAATCCTAATGTGCGTTTTGTGTATTTGCTTGATGTTCCAATAGGGAGCTTGAGGGGTAAAACTGAATGAGTTTGGCTGTCATCTGAGGTTCTAATTTAAAAAAAACAATTTGTGTAAATAAATTGTGATTTCTAATACACATTATCTCTACTACTCATTTTAAGAAACAACTTGATAAATTGAATTTTGCAAGCTGGCCAGCAGTATATCATATACAGACAGGCTGCATAAGAGCAAGATGCATACTATGTTGTGCTTACCTATGAGTTTTTTAGAACTTAAAAAAAAATCGGAATTTAACTGCAGGAATATTTTATGGCTTGTTGTGGGCTGGTGTTTTGTTCAAATGGTGATGTATTGTGATGAACTTCTGCTTATGGTTCAGGTAAGCAAATGTCAGAGGGAAGACTAGCTACTACTACCCTTCATCTATCTACAAGACAGTAGGATTTTGCTGCTGCAGGGTTGTGATTTTATTTATACTTTTCCTTTACATGTCTCAAATCTCTGACAGATTGCTTCCTTTTGCATTCCAGTCTGTTTTGACCTTTTGAAGGTTTTTCTTAGTTGAAACTTTTCTTTCATTTACCTTAATAAGCAAAATAGAAATCTTGTGTCGCTCTTGAACAACCAAAATTTAATTTCACTAAATCAGGCAGAGTAAACTCTAATATGGAGCAAGTTATTTAAAAAAAAAAAAAAATATATATATATATAGCTTTCTATTGAACCCTTCCAAACCTGAAGATGACTGTCTGTCTTCCTCCTTTACCCTTACCTCCCTCTATCGATACTTAGTTTAGCTTCAGATGAAGGGAATATATGTTTTGTCTTTGCTAGGAACATAAATATTCCTGAACTGCAATTATATACTACGTAATGAAAATAACCAGGCTTTATTTTCTTCATGTTTTTTATTTATATATTTAAGCAGACTGGTAAGCTCCATATGACATAAGTATAGACTTGTAATAGACTTAATGCATTAATTCAGCCATTTAAAAAGCAAAAAAGAAAGACATCCTAAATAATCAAAATACAGTTAAAATCTGTATGACCGCAGAACATTCCCCTACCCTGTGCTTAGTGTGAGGTGGACTGCTTTTTTTTTTTGTTTATTTAAGCCATTAAGTTAAAGAACAATTGTTATAACCTTTTGTCAGTGCTCTCTTTTTGTATGCACATTGATTTTTTTTTTTTTTTAGTTATGCTCTAAATTCTGTTAAGTAAATAGAATAAAAAGTGGTGCTAGGTCACGAAAGACTTCAAATACAGTGTACTTTTATTTTAATAGAAATTAAGATCCAATACTTACAGTTTCTTCTTAAACTAAAAAGGAAATGGTATTTAGTGTTTGTAATTACTCTGTTTTCTTATATGTACCATTTTGCTTTAATAAATGTTTGCCATTAACCTAGTGTTCCCTGAAATATATTGAAAGATGTGTTTTAAAGCCTTTATATATTTGGAGTTCTATATTGAAATAAACTAATTTTTTAAAAGTCTTTCATAAAGACTTCATAGACTATCTGTTACAAGCATATTATTATTTATGCAACTTTTTGCCAAGAAATGCGCAAATATTTCTGTTTGACCAAAAGGCCCTATAAAATATGACACTAGTGCAAAGTATTGTATTTAAATAGCAGAATTTGTATGAGTGAAGGACATGGGTGTTTGTTTAGACGTGTGTTTTATTCTGTGTGAGTGCAAAGCTGCTTCCACCGCTAGTGTGTTAGCGACTGCTCTTTCTTATTATGTTTGTTCTGAAGGCTTGGAGACATGAACCTCCCTAAGAAATACAGGGCAGCTTTCTTTCCTCCTTTTTCTTTCCAACCTCTTTGTTTTGCAAATAAGTCGGAAGTGTTTGAGAAATGTAGAATGGGAGACTCCCTAGCACAGGTAGCCACAGGCAGATCCAGCTCTATCCAAATTGCGGATTTCCTCCCATGCTTGATGTTTTTGCTTCCTTCCCCCGTGTAGCTGCTGGCAGAGCACTGGGCAGTAGTTGGGCTGTCCTCCGTTCTGGGTTTTGCCTAGCTGCAATGCTTTGTAAGTGGCTCTTTGATGTTGCTGTTCAGGGATGTGCAATTTTTTATTTCATTCTTACATGATGTCATGCCAAAGTTGGGCCGAGGATCAAATTAATTCAGGGCATAAAGTAGTTCTATATTGTTAGGGTTGCAGAAACGCTGCTTCTGGGTCTTGCGTGCCAGCATTGCAGTCACTTCTTGTCTCTAAGGGTTTGATCTTTTAGAAAAGGTGAAGAAAACAGAAAGCAAAATTTAAGTATTATTTTTATGTGTGTGCGCATATATGTATAAATGCATGTATCGTTACATAAGATAAGTATATGTAATGTTTTATACACTGCATTATGTGTATATAATACTTGTTAGTGTAAAGACAAAGGCGGCAGGTTTTTTTAGTCTTTATACATAACAGTTTTAAGATGGATACTCAAACTATGTGTAAGCTCCAAGTGCCCTTGCCTGCAATTTTTAAGGTTTAGTGTTACTATCTTGAAGGAAAAGAACACTCTCTAATCATGGTGTTGGTCTTTCATCCATTTGCTCTTCTGACACTGTATTGCTACAGAACTTTGTAAATACAGCTTTTGTATTTCTGTAGAAGGAGTGGAGTTTGCAAATCTGATCCGTTTGCAGTCAGCTGCCTCCCTCTAGTGGGCAAAAGATACTTCTGAGCTGTTTCCTATAATGTTACAGTGGTGCCAAGTCTTCTTAGTGCTTTAGTGGCTTTCTTAAATGTTTAACATAGATTAAAAGGAGCCAGGTTACAGATTACCTGCCCTGCAGGTATTTGGATAATGTTTCCATGTGCATGATGTTGGCATAAGTTGGGGCAGAAATGAATTTGCTGGCTTTAGAAACTTTTCTTTCATCATCTCTTTCAAAGTTAGTTATGCCATTTGACTTTTTTTAATTGGTCAATTTATCTATCTGATAAGTACTATTGATAGGGTATCATGTAAATTCAGGTACTCCTTAGGTGATGTGTCCGCTATTTACTAGTTTTATTCAAATATCAGGCATCCATTCGAGTTGACTCCTGATGCTGTTTTATAAGGAGTGTTCCTCTGGCTAGACTGTTACAGATGTTGTGCAGTGTCATATGTTTGTATGACTGTAAGTGTTCAGACTATATGCATAAAAATAAATCAAACATTTTAATCTGCTCTTTAAAATCAAGATGTGGAGGCTTTTTGGATAGTGCTTATCCTAAAAAGTAATGGTCAGCATCTCTTTTTGGGTTTGTTTGTTTTTTTGTTTTTTTTATCATGGAGGACATAAAATGATAACGATTTAAATGCACAAATCAAAACTCAATTACTTGTGCTGACACCAACAATTATAGCCCCTCACGTTGCTGCAAACATCCTATGAAGAGAGAATCCGAATTTGCTGTGTTAGTATTTTAAATGTGCTTGTTTTGTTTTAAAAACTTTTAAAATAGATTTAATGAAATTTATTTCACTGGGTAGTTGGCCTGTTTGGGATATCATGAAATGTTTTGGATAGGCATCCTGCTTAGCCTAACTTTTAGTTCAAGTGATTTATTGTTTATTGTTTTGACCATTTGAAAAAGTTATAGTATTCTGTAGGAATTATAAAAAGTTTTAAGAAATTTACATCTTGGAATGCAAATGCAGTAAAATCGTAGTCAGTGTTTCTGTAGATGTGCAGTATTGTCTGCCTCTTGCAGAATATTTGCATGTTTGTAACTGCTGCGACACTAAAAGATGACAGATGCCACTTAGATGAACGTTTGCAGAGTTTAGCCTAAATCTGAAATCAAGCATACAGTATTTATTCTGTTTAACAGTGTTAGTTGACTGGACTAACATATTCATGTTACTGCTGTAGCTGTTAAGTGTGATTCTGTTAGATTTTTGGAATACTAATTGCCACTTCTAAAATCATGAACATTAAACTCCATTTTCATCATAAACTCTTGCTTTTCAGCATCTGTAGAAGCACTCTGATCTATGAAGATATCTTTCAGAAATATATTTACTTTTTTCATGGAAAACGATGACTTGTTTTTACTGTTGAGAGACAGAGGCTTTATTCCTCAGTCTCTTGCACCATAATCAAAACATCCTTGCATTCAAAACACTACTTCTTTTAAAGACTTATTTTGTGATTTCAAAACCAGAACTACCTTTTCTGCCAGATCCTGCAGCCTTTTCCACCTCATCCGTTTAAATGTCATAAATATAGCCTGTCATGAAAGACGCTAAAAGGACTGGGTTTGTGTGTGTGGTGTGTGGTTTTTAAAGCAGTTTTTCTATTGCCAATCATGGTCATGAAGATAAAGGCTCCTAATAATGATTAGGATTTTTTGTTCTGGGAGCTTTTGTTTTGCAGTAGTGAAACTGAGTAAAGTAATTTCTGGCGCCTTATTCTGGTCCATGCTATGCAGTTTCGTTCCCTACCCCTTAATCTACCCATAATACCATTTCAGGTGCTGTATTTGTAACTTGGATTAAAGAAATGATCCAAAGAGAAAATAGTGTTAAGATTGTCAGATGTTCTTAAGCCAGATCATTAAAATGATCTGTACTCTTTTTTTTTTTCTGTTACGAGAGTGGAAGGAGAGATTAGAATGAGTATATAATGTGTAGTACTTTATAGAATATAATATACATGTATTGAATACATATATTGCTTTGCAAGTAGTTTAAATTACTGTTTGCTTCATTTTTAATCATCTTTTCTGTGTATTAGAGGTTGTACATATAGTTAGTGTGGTTTTTATATTCTTCCACTTTTGACTCCTCCTAAAATATAGTTCCCTGTGCAAATAAAGTAGTCTAAGAGCACTTATTTTAAATTTTACAGGCTCTGGAACCACTGTAATGAGAGTGTAAGAGACTAGGATTGCAGCATCTAAATTGAATTGCTAAAAATGCTGTAGAATAACAAGTCGTTTCTAAAAAAATAATCCTCTCTCAAAACTGTAGGCTTTATTTGTATCTAAACAAGTTTATTAGGTGAGAATCTGTTAAGTGTGGAATTTTTACATTTTAATGCCATGTCCCTCTAGAATAACTAGCAAAGCAGCATCAATTGTAATGCTGTTTGTGGAGTGTATTTTTTCAGGCTATTAATTCCTTTTAATATATGTTACCTTTGGCAGGCTGTTTGAACTGTTTGTACAGTTTGTATATATAATGTATCAGATTAAATTCTTTTGAAGGCACTTGGGTTACAACGGCTACAGTTATGCCCAAGTGGTGTTTAGAGAAAACACAGATATGCATTGAAAGAGACTTTTTACTATACTGCTTTCAAAACAGGGACAAATAATTAGTCTCCACTGCACAGGGGAAAGGAGGCAGTTCTAGTGTGTGTTGTTACTGCTGGTTATATGGCAAGGTTTCCCTGGAATACTGACTTTAATTAAAATATGCTGCCTTCCCTACTCCGAAGTAATGTGTTTTGGTTGCAGGAAATTGATAGCTTTTCCAAAAAAAAACCTTTCAAAAATTGTGTGTCTTCAGCTCCAACATTGTTCTCAACAAAGCAGGCATTCATAGTGCCTTTCTTCACAGAGTTCTTTAGTAGTATATGCTTTAAGTGCTAGCGATTCTGAGAAGTCTGTAGAGCAATTTTGAGTTCAGATAGTTGGAGTGGATTAGTCGTCTTTCCTTTTAAGTAGTATAGGTAACAAAAATTAAAATGTGCATGGTGTGCTAGTGTAAAGTGCAGGAAGTAGTTGAGACATCAGATCAGTTACATTTGCCACCCTAGCAATTACCTCACCAAAAGAAATCATAATGCCTGAACTTCTGTTTAGCTGCTTGTAAAAGCAGGGCTTAATTACACTTGCTAACAGCATATTTTTGACAATTAATGAGTAAAAACAGTTCTCATTATATTTTATTGTACTTAAAACATGGTTAGTTAAGTCAGAATCTGGCCAGTAGGGGTTCTCCATGAGCTCTGGTTCATGCAGTTTCTCCTGAGGAACCAGTACAGTTCTGTTGCCTTGGGGCATTGAGCTTTGTTTAAAAATGAGTAACAAACTAGTGCTTTAATCTTCCAAATGTAAAGTAAAAAGACAACTTGTACCTTTAGTGTCAGCACAAACTCTGTAGGTCGTGTTGTAGTCTGTCACAGTGGTCAGTCTGTCTTGACCTTGTTTATGCTTTGATTCATACCACTGTCATAGTTGATACGAAGTTGAACTTCGCCGAGTTTTGATACCAAAAGTAGTAACACATAGCCTTGTTGTGTGTGCTGCACTCCAGTGTTAACTTTTCTCAAGAAAGTAGCATTATATTAAAATAACTATGCAGGGTTATTTAAGATAATCAGTGATTTTTACTGTGATGGAAACAACTTTTAACTGTCCCCTGCCCAGGACACTCAGCACTAAGTGTTGACTGTTCTGGGCAGGGGACACCACTGCAGCAGTAAGAATAGTGAGTGATGCAGTTGCAGTGGCTTCACATGTGTCATTTTTCAAACAAAGCAGCATTGAAAAGGAAGTAACTTTGGGGTGGTTTTGGACTTCTGCGATGAGAAGAATGGGTCAGTGGATGAGGAGAGCACTGGATGTTGTTTACCTTGACTCTAGCAAAGCTTTTAACACTGTCTCCTCTAACATCCTCACAGACAAACTGGTGAAATGTGGGCTAGTGATCAGTAAGGTGGATTGAAAACTGGCTCAACTGAGGGTTGTGATCAGTGACAGAAAGTCTGGCTGGAGGCTGGGCAGTAGTGATACCCCCAGGATCAGTGCTAAGGCCAGTGCTGTTTAACATCTTGAATACTGACCTGGATGAGAGGGAGCAAGTTCACAGGTGACAGAAAGCTGGCAGGGCTGGCTGGTATAGCAGATAGCTGTGCCGCCATTTGGAGGGACCTTGACAGACTGGAGAAATGGGCAGAGAGGAACCTCATGAAGCAAAGTGTGGAGTCCTTGCAGCTGGAACAGCCGCATACACCGGTACCTCCTGGGGGGGTCCTTTACATAGCACTTTTGCAGGGAAATGACCAAAGGATCCTGGTGGACAAGCTCCAAGCGATGCCCAGTGACAGGACAAGAAGTGCAAACATAAACACAGGAAATGTCATCTGAACTAAGGAAACACCTCTTTCCTGTGAGCTTGGTTGAACACTGAAGCTGGTTGCCCAAAGACGTTATGGAGTCTCCATCCCTGGAGATACTCAAAACCAAACTGGCTGTGCTGCTATAGGTTACATCTTAGAAGCTTCTGTTCTCTAAGACACTAGTGCTGTAATACATTTCATTATCACACTTTCCAAACGTTTGATCTAGCTCTTCATCACCAGAAACGCCTTTATTTCCATTTTTCTCTCATTTTTCCTGCAGCTGTCTTAGCTGTGGCTTGACTAAATTAGCTACCTGCTCAAATGCAAACTCTGATTTCAGGTAAAAGTTGAGTAAAAGTCTACAAACCAAAGTAGATGTTGTTCAGGTGTTTTAAGCCAGATGAACTGCGCCTAGCTCACAGAGAGGCGGCCAAGAAATTTGAGTTGTCTTTTTTTATCTTGCACTCTGAAGTCTTTGGTAGTCTGTGCGTAACTGGGTGCTTGTGCCAAATCAGGAACTCCTTACTGAGCCTCTTGTCCTTTGTGTTTGTACACTGCTTGTTTTTTCAGTAGTTGTCTAAAACTCTAGCATTTACGGTTTGGATTTGCAAACAATCTTTTCATCTGAAGAGCTTCTTTCCCAAAGTTCTCCTGTCCTTCTCTGGCATCCTTTTTGGTCTCTTCAATAGTTGTTTTGTTCCCATATGTTTTGTTCTCTTCTTTCCCCATTAGAAAATACATAGTGAAACCTGTGGCAGTGAAGAACAGTATTTTAGCACTTTTAACTGTAGAAGGAGGTGAGATATTACGTTCCACTGATTGTCCCCCAGCTGTGCTTCATACCAAGCAAGAATGAGTTGTGTTTTTCAAATATATTCTCATCTAATTAATTTTTTTTTTGGCTCACATTCTCAGAATACATCTTCCTCTTATGTATCTCGATCTTGACTGCTTATCCTCTTAGTCTTTTCTTATGTCTTTTCTCTCTTTCTGGTGCCCTTTAAGGGTAAAGCGTGTGTTGTAGGTAATTGGCATCATTCAAAGATAGAAAAAATGAATATACATAGCATGTTTAGCATATTTTTATACCAGATTGGCAGTTTGAAAAGGGCTTGTCATGCTTTTTAGAGAATAGAGGAAACCTAATGACTATCTTCCTTTATATTATAACTTTACATGTGCTCTGAAATGAAAGCAGTGTCTCTGTATTTTAGCATTCATTCAGATAACATTTTGTTGTTCTGAAGATGTGTATTCTTAAATGATGTGTACTTGCAATTTTTTTAAGACTAATATTCAAACATCAGAAGCTCTTAAGACTGAAAATGATGATCTGAAAAAGAAGCATGATGAGGCTGCTTCAAAAGTTCTCCAGCTTGAAGAAGATATCATGACTGTTACACAAAAAGCCATTGCAAAAGAAACAGAGCTAGACAGGTATTTAGTCATTTCTCCCTTACCTTCCAAGTTTTACTTTTTCTTTCCACTAGTTCTTTTAAGGTATACGCATATATGAATTAATTTCCTTTGGTAACAATTCTCTACTATTAATTTGTTAATTTCTTAGTCTGAAGGACAAACTGAAGAAAGTAAGCCTTGAGAAGGAGCAGCTTGAATGTGTGTTAAAGACTGAAAAGGATGAAAAAGAACTTTATAAGGTAATTTTTTCCATCTCCCCGTATACACTGAAATAAAGTGACTTGAAATAAGGGTAATAACATTTTATAGAGAGGTGTGATAAATTGGATGTTGAGGAAGAAAGGAAATGGGTCGTTTCTGTGAACACTTTTTTAAGATAGTTACAAATGCTGTTAGATAAAAATGAATGAGGAAAATAGCATTTGAATTTCTGCAAGGATATAAAAATGTCCTAAGGAAGAGGATACATAACTACTTTTTAAAATGCAGGCACAGTAACCTAAAGTAATAGATGTTAGCTGGATGGTTCTTTAATTCTACAATGCATCACCTGGTAATTGTCTTAACGTAGCTGTGAAAAAGAAAATTACTTTTTATTATTATAACTTTCTCCAGGATATGTTTTCTGGATCCGTATTCTTTGAGTCTGGTGCATAGCTGAGAAACTTTATCAGGATCTATGTTGCATTGATTTAATAGTATAGCAGGCTCCTTTTGCTGATATTGGGAAGCAGTCCTATTACAAAAATAATCTCGCAAGTAATCTTGAAGTGGACTTTCTTTGGACTATTTGAAGTGAGCTAATAGAACCACTCTGAGCACAGTAAACATGTATATTTATTTCTGTGTATATAAATATGCGCATTTGTATATATCGACCTCTTGTACTAGTCTGTCCAATTTGATGCGACCCTTTGCTTAGAAAAGTAGCTGAAGAAGCTGTTCAGGAAATGTTACCCCTAATCGGACCTGAGTCGATAACTGTTACTTTCATATTACTGCTCTTTTTTTCATTATTTTTGGTTTATATGCTAGTATGATTAAACTTTTTAAGTTCTGAAGCAGTTTAGGCTTATCGAAAGGATTACTTGCCTTCGTAGGAGAAAGCCTTTATGTGGCAAAGTTAGATTTGCTTCCGAAGTCATATTAAAATTTCAAAACTTTTTCTCAAGGGTGGAATCCCTTTGTGAGTGGTACAAGTCTTTTAGTTTTTGAGTGGAGAAGACTGACGTACAACAATTCTTGTTTACTATGCATAATAAAGTAGACTTGGTGACATCTTAAAGACAGCTTTTTTTAGAAGTGCATATTGCTGTGTAATCCTGTTTGCTTAGATGATTGTAAATAGATACTACTAGAAGATTAATTTCTTTTTAGCTTTCTTGCAATCATTTTGCTGGGTGTTAGTGTTCTTCATTTGTGAAGAGAGGAGCTAATTTTCAAAAGTCAAGTTTGATGTGGACTAAAATCAGGGTCTGAACTTCTAGTTGTGGAGTGGAACTGTGAGTTGAAGATCCTTCTGAAAGGATTCTGGACAGAAAATTTGTATTGCGAGAATAGTGATATTGTTAAATGTTTAATTTTTCTCTTTACGTATTCTAATCCTTCTGAGATGAGTTAAAATATAGTAAGCACTTAATTGGACAGGTAGTGGCCTTTATAATGTGGAAGAAGAATTTGACATTTTTTAGCATCATTGCAGATACACTTGAAGAATACAGAAATAGAAAACACCAAACTAGTGAAAGAGATCCAGATGCTTAAGAATTCAGATGCAAACAAAGAAAACATGATAACGTATTATAAAGAGGAGGTTGGCAGATTACAGCTATTTGTAGCAGAGAAAGAAAATATGAAGAAAGCTTTTTTGCTCTCCTCATCTAACAAGGTAAGCATTGGTATTGTAATTGGCCTGGTTAAAAATAAATCTAAAGTCCGTAAATTTTTAAAGTCTCTGATGAAAGAAAGGAGGAATTTGAAGGAACAGGCTGGGAGGTAGGAGGATGATTGTTTCCTCAGCAAATACAGAAAATGAGCAAAGAAGAAAGTGAATTAGTTTTGCTCATTCTGAGCATGTTAAGAAGAGTTTGATATATGAGAAGGTAAGACAGGTGAGGCAAGCCAGGTGTAAAGAATTAATTTGTAAATTCAGGAAGATGGTGTGTTTCTGTGAGTTGTTACACCTTCATGAAAAAGGACAGTGAGGAAAAGTAAAGGATGTAGCCACACTGAACTTGTAGAGGTTAAGGAGAAAAGCGGAGATGTTGAAAGATGTGCTGAAGGGCAAATGTTAGGTGAGTGTGCCATCAATAATAAAATGTAAAACCTCAAGAAGTATAAGATACCACATAAATGGATAAAAGCAAATGAGAAATGCAGGTGCTGAAGGCACAGTGTCTGCACTGTCCGTGTTCCAGGGTGGGGCGTTCCAGAGATTGGATCTCTGTTAGTCGTGTTAACTTTGTTCAGTTTCCCCCAATGGAAACCAGTCCCTGTGCCCTGAGACTGTTCTGTGATGTGAAGTGTGACAAGGTGGCATTGCTGGGGGATTTGCTCCACAAATGTGCTGTAATCTGAGCTAGAGAGCTAATTTAGGCATAGCCTTTGCTGGGTCAGCAAAGAAAAGTCGGACTGTGCAGACTGCCTTTTACTGCTGACTTGTGTATCTTGTCAGTCTGCTTGCTGGAAAAGTAATTTAGATCTTAAAGGAATAGAAATTGCATTAAAGCAATGTGAATTATGAATATAAAATTGTAGTAGTAAAGTAGTGCTATTGAGAATTAAAATAGTAAGAACTCAGTGCTCTAAATTAGAACACATTCTTTTTGTCTTTTGCTTTTGATTTGACATGTTAAACTGCTACAATACTTCAAAATAAAAAACTTATAATGTGTGTGCCAGAATTGAAACAAGCAAAAATCTATCAGTCTTGCATTATGAAGCCAATTATATCTGCTGAAATGCAACTGATGTGTAGTCTGCCATGGAAAATAGGAAGGGGATGGGACTTCCAGAAGTCTCCTAGTCCATCTACCTGCATAAATGTTTGCAAAGTACATTAGTATTCCACTGGACAACCTGCTATGTAATTCAAAAAATTAACAGGGAGCACACCAGGAATACCTGAAGTTATGTCTGGAGTAAGAATATGAGATTACTATGCCTTCAGGAGACTGAGGGACTGAGAGTGGCTTGTAGCAGCTTTTTCTTTTTGTGATCCTGGGCTTTTGTGAGGGATAAGAGGCCGAAGTGCAGCTTGGTCAGTGGATCCTTGGGCTGCCCTACGGGCTGCCGTGACCGTGAGGGTGTTAGTGCTTCATGCTGCAGTTCACACCCTTGCTTTGTGCTCTCAGCTGTCTTGGAAAGCTTGTTGAGCAAGATCTTGGGAAATGGAGTTGTATGAACAACCTCCCAAAGCTCTTTTGCACAGTGTCTGCACTAAGGAATCTTACATAATGCCATTGTAGGCATTTTAAGGCCTTTTATTCTGTTGTGGCCTGCACTGTCTTACCGGGAAATGAACTTTGGTTTTGAAATTGGATGATTGTTTATCTTATTGGTGCTTAAAATTAAATCTGAAAATTCAACAAAAACATAGAATAGGTAAAGTAACATTTAAGTCTGTGTTTTGAGGTATTGATTGCTCACAGCCATTTATATCATGGTGAAATATGATTGTACACACTCATTAGCAGACAAAATGTATGGAGAAAATGATACTCCTGTGCAACCTCACTGTTTTATTTTATTTATTTTTCTTTCTCTCAAGCTAAACTTAATTTCTCTTGCAAATTTTCCCAGATTCATAGCAAACTTCGTTTGAACTTTTTGAATTCAAAGGTGATTGATTTCTCCTCTCTCCTCTCTTTTGCAGGAGGATGCAAGTATTTTGAAAGAACAGCTTCGAAAAGCTGAAGATCAGATCCAGGCTAGTAAACAAGAAGCTGTCCTAATGTCAAAAGAGCTGAGTGACGCAGTAAACGTGCGAGATAAGACGATGGCAGATCTTCATAGTGCTCGTCTTGAGAACGAGAAGCTGAAAAAGCAGCTTGCTGATGCTTTAGATGAAATCAAGAAGATCACAACTGTGAAAAATGAACAGGTAAATTGTTGCTTCTTAATACTGAAACTGTATTCACAAAATCTCTCAGAGATGATTTTGCTAAAATTGAGAAATAATTAGGTGTTTGAATAATTATTAACAAATGATCTCCCGACACTCAGGATACTACCTTTAGTCAAATGTATGTCAGCTTAATTGGAAGGTTTGTAAAAAAAGGAAGTTTCTACCTCTTATAGTAACTTTTTTGCCACCCCTTGCCTGATTTATTTTCAAGAACTAATGCAATATTGTTTTAAATCTACTACCTTTCCTAATCCTGAGTGAACTATAGTAGCATGAAAACTCATGCGGATAGAAAAATTGTGGGTGTAGGCTAGTGTGGTGTGTTTTGTTTGTTTTTTAACATTCTCTCCTCATTGATGGAATTTCTATGATTCTCAGGAGTCTTTCAGAATTTGTTGTCCAAATTGATTTACTGTTTTCATGTACCAGTTTTACAGTTCATCTGAAGCACCTGTGGTAGAGATAGAGTGAGTGTTCTGTATTATAGCTGAGGTCTGCCTGGTTTTGCCCTCTGGCTACGCATGAGCACTTTCTTTAGAAGAATTGAATTTAGATTTTTGGTATCTGTTAGTTTAGCACAGACATTGATTATATCTTTGCTTTGCTTCTCTATTCCTTTGTTTCTCACAAGAAAGCATAGGCTTCCTTCACACTTGTACAGAAAACTTTAGAGGATTTTGTTTGCATTCATTTGAAAAAGAAAAGGCCTTTCGGAAAATAGTACTCAGGAAATTGTTTTGAATAAAAGAGTGAACAGCTTCTGATTGTTTTATTTCTTCCTTTCTTATTTTTTAAGGAAACTTCCAGCACAGTAGAGCATGAGCTACGCAGAGAAGTTGAAGATCTGAAGCTTCGCCTGCAAATGGCTGCTGACCATTACAAGGAGAAATTCAAAGAGTGTCAAAAACTTCAAAAACAAGTGAACAAATTTACAGAACAGGCAGTAAGTAGACTGGAGAAATTGCATGTACTTGCTGTGGCGTTTTAGCACCTATTTATTTTCATTTTGCCAAGGAAAGTGCTTTTAAAAAGGATTAAAATATGTGCTGAGCAGAGACTCTTTCATTTCTTACTTTCTTCTGTAAAGTTAAATTACTTAGGTGATTTTTGTGAAAGCGGTGACGAGCATGGATGTAGGAAGCTTGCGGGGTCTAGTTGAACCTATAATAATTGTTATGCTCAAGGCAGAATTTTGTGACTAAACCGCATGATTAGTTGCCCTTTTTTTTTTTTTTTTTTTTTTTTTTTTTTTTTAAGTAGTAGTGGAGGAAATGGAAGAAGGCTTCAAAGGATGGTGGGAAGAAAGCTATTGATATTCCGGTCAATTTTTAAGCTTTTTTTAATAAATGAGGTGTATACAACCATGATGTCGGCCTTATGCTGCCTAGTAACTAAACCTGTCAACAAAGTTTAAACAACTTTAAGCAATTCTCAAAGCTCTCCAGAAGTCTGTGAAACTGTCTCACAGTCTGTAATTGAGGAGAAAAGAAAGGCTCACGTTGCAGAAATGAGAGAGTGTGAGTAAAGGCGAGATATACAAACACAATCCCTGGAAAAACAGACAGTATTTCTGCTGCCCACAGAAGAAGTGGGAACCTAACCCAGTTTTGAGATATAGGTTACTTTTGTCTTATCATCCAGAAGGTCAGTGGTGAATGAGGCGTCATATCATAATGCCTGTGGCCTTTCCTTAAAAGCTTTCACGTGTTGGACCATGTGGTACATCTGATACGAAGCCAAAATTTCATTTCTTAATTTTCATAATAATCTGTAATGTTTGAACGGATTTTTATAAAAACTAAATTTCCAGTGCAAAAAATTTTTGATAATGCAATTATTAAAAAATATAATTTAAGATTTTTTCAGTGTTGTTAGAATAATATCATTGTATGTTATCATTCTCTCAATTTAATAAGGAATTCTGCCTAGTCCAATATTAGAGGAGTGGTTAGTGCAAGAGATGTTTCTTTGTGCTTTGGTTTTCATTTAATAAAATATCAAAACAAAGTTTCTTTTCAAAAAGAAAATTGCAGGAAATCCACAGAAACTGACAGATGCACCCAACATTCAGACAGCTTCTGCCATCATGACAGACAAAAAGTCTGCATCTCCAGGTATCACCAGCTTTAATTTTGACTGTTTTATATCAGCCTGAAAGTACTGTTTATGTCAAGTATCTACAACTGCATTTTCACCATGAGCTAGTAGGAGTTAGCATTTACTTTAAGTAAAACAGAGCAATAATGAGAAAAATGATTCATCCAAAAAGCTGTTTTTTCAAATCAATAGTATTCATAAGCAATTTCATTGCATCTTTTCAAAGGGATTCAATTAACTTTTTTTAAGGATTAATCTTTGATTTTTTGCTTGATAGTTAATGCTGATTTTGCTGGGCTAATGAGGGATTTCATTTAAAAACTTGCTCCCCAGTTACCATGTTAATTCTGCGATCATAATAGCTATTTATTTACAGCATTCTACTGTAAAATCATATCTACTGAGAAGGTATGATGATTTGATGACAAAGTCAAGACTATGGGCCATTCTCTTAATGGTTTGTTAGAGAAAGTGTAACTAGATTAACTAGGTTGTAGTTTTAATTAGGTATTAGGCTTCCCAGAAAAGTAACCTAAAATTTAAACAAAATAGGTTATAACTAAGCCTGGTTTAGTATTCACTGATAAATGCTAATAAAATACTTATTTTTAAAATATTTATCCTCTTAATTCATATTCTCTTTCACTCCATGGGTTGTAAATAAGTATAATTTTGGCAAGCCCCTTGTGATATATGGTTGGATGAAGTAGACTGCTAAGTTAGATGTTTTTGTAGAAGAATAAAATATGTAGTATCATATTGTAAGATGCATATTTGGTTAGTTATCTTCTTGGGAGCTTAAGGCAGAGGATTATTTGCATTTTTTAATACTGGTCTGTAGAATATGCATATTCTTTATTTGTGTTCATCTTTGGTATGTGAGAAAATGCTGCTCCTATAACTACTTATCTTAAGAATCACTAATCACTAGTTACTGTGGGGGGCAATTCTGAATAAATATCTACTTGGATAACATGCGCTCTGTGTTCCTGATGCACTGTCAAATTTGGCCTGTCGTTTCCTTAAAACAGATGTTACTTATGGAGAAAGAATCAAAAAACATTTTTTTTTTCGATGTTCACAGTTAGCCCCATTTCATCTGATATAGTTTCGGAATTCGTGGTAAAGGAGCAAGTACGTGAGATGAATAAAGAAATTGCTGAGAAAACAGAAAAATATAAGAAATGCAAGCAAATGTTGGCAGTAAGTAAACAGCTGCTTCAGAAATTTGAACAAAAAGCTGTAGGCACTATATCTTGGAAATAAAAAACTTACCCGGCTGAATTGCCTTGCTACTTGTTTGGGTAACGCAACATGATTATAGTAGAAATTTTAACTTTAAAAGACAGTTTTATGTTGTAAGCTCACAGTTACCTGAAAGACAGACCCTTCAGGTTAACCTGGATAAGGAAAAAAGATACTGCTACTGCTTCTGTTCTTAAGGTTCCAAGTTATTTATTATTTTAGATATCTCTAAATATAATTACATTAGTAAATCAAACATAGTATGTTGCTATGAACCGGCTGATGTGTGGAACAAGCATAGCAGTGTTTTTCTGATCTGGTGTTCAAGGGTAATAATTCCTTCCATGCCTGAAAGTCTTGAAGTTGCACAGTGCTTAGACATCCGAGTTGGTGATGTTTGCTAGCCCAGGCTCAGGGACAGGCCCTGAGCAGCACGTACGTTACTGTAGTGTCCAGGCCCCACTTGGCCCCGGCAGCATTGCTAGCCACAGTCGTGTCGCCTCTGAGCTTGTTCACAGCCGTCAGCCCCCGCTTCATCTTCATGTAACCAGCTTGGATGTGTGTAAGAAGATGAAGTATTTTGTCAGGGACTTTTTTTTTTCCTGCCCTCATGTGATTTAACCTCAAATAAGCAAAAATATGTTGAGAAACTTCCTTGAATTCAGCTTACCACCTTGTTTCTTATCACAAGCAGCCTGTTCAAACGTGCTTCCCAGGTGGTAATGACCGCCATGACATTCCGTAGGGCCTTCGTTGTCTTCGGGTGGCTGTTTCCTCCCTAGGCATCATTTGAGGAAAGCTTCACCTTTGACCTTCTGGATGAAAGATACTTGGTCTGATTTTAAAAAGAACAGGGAGAAAAGTTTTGTTGTGAAGTGAGACACTGAAAATAATCATCCTGATTACAGCGCTTATCATTGTGTTTACACAGAGAAACTTAAACAGTAGAAGAGGGGTTGGAGCTTATTGAAAACTCAAGCAGAAATAAATATATATTGAATGCTAGTTGTACAGTGCGCAGCAGCCCTGTTCTCTTCAAAGCCTTGTTGTTGGGCAAGACTTAAATTGTCTAATTCTAAAAACATATAGTTAATGATCTAATTGTGTTTTTCAAATAATGATAGCTCTTAAAGTGTTAAGAGTTTCATGCCATGGTGTGTATTACTTTAGGATGAGAAGATGAAATGCAGTGTTTATGCTGATGAACTAGCTAAACTGGAGCTGAAGTGGAAAGAACAGGTGAAAATCAATGAGGGTATGAAATTACATCTAGCAGCAATGGAGGATCAGTATAAAGTAAGCCATTTTTTCTTTCTTTTTCTTCCGCCCCTTTTTTTCAGATCATAAATGCTATCCTGTTCTTAACATTGTTGCTTATTTTCAATAGTTCAAATACTAAACAGTTTTTGTAGGAGAAGCTTATTTTCTACAATAAACAGAAAATGTGTTTTGCAGTGTAGAAACAACACATTCTTGTAACACTTAAACACATTCTCATTGAAAAATTACAGCAATTTTACTTTTATAAAATATGGCATTATTCTACAATATGCTTCATCAGCATGTGGAGTGTCAGGCAGTTTAAATAATCATTTGGAAGCAAGGAGGAATCTTGTATAGGCTGTTGCATCCCTTGCCTTCTGAAATACACAACAGAAAGACATGGTAGGTATATATGTCTAAGATAAACTTGGTTTATTTGAGAGAGAGTTTGATTCTCTGTTATTTTTTCTTATGAGTTTGAGAGAAGTGAATGAAAGAAATCCCTGAAGAACTTAGAGCAGATTCCTTAGGACTAGTGTGATGAAGCTTTCAGATTGCAACTCTTTCTGGAGTGCTGTTCTGCCTGCCCTTAGCATCACCGTTAGTACACATCCTGCTTTTACCTAGGATTTTATCCTCCCATAGGTGGAAGCTGACAGGCTTTCAACATGTTGCTATTATACAGTAGGTGAATTGACAGAGAACTGTTGCTTTTCTAGTTCTGATGTTTTGTGGTAGTACTAGATGATTTAAAATTGTTGAGTGTTACGTTTTTCACTATATAACGTGTAGGGAAGTAATGCCTATTCATTACTACAGGGACTATAAACATATTTTCATTTAGGTTCAGCTGGCAGAAAAAGAAAGACAAATAAAGGAGCTGACATCGCATTTGGAACTCTTTACCAGTGAAAAGGTACTGCTAAATATTGCAAGCTAGCGCTTGTGGGGTTCTTAGATTTGAGGAACTGTAATTTATTTTCAAGTAAAATTTTGTTTACTATTGAAACGTGGTTTTCCATATTCAAATACTTTGGTAAACTGAACTATCACTGTAAAACACAGGGAAACTTCTACTAGTAATTGTTTTAAAATGTGAACTAATAGACAACCTCATCAAAATTGACTCAACTTTGAAAAATATTGTAGTTTATTATTCTGTGATCATGTTCTAGAATAATTTCTGCAGGCTACAAATATTTATTTATTTATCTTGCCAGAGATAGAAATAATACTGTGGAAGTTAATAGAGTGAGAGTTCACAGAACATGAGAATTCTTGCAACCTTGGTCCTATATTTCTTCTAATCTCAGTAGCTCCATGGCTCTTCTGCAGGTTTTCAGTGAATTTTCAGCCTCCTCCTTCCTCTGCTCCTTCCTTAGCCCTGCGATGGCTGGAGGCTGGTGCCCACTTAGTGTGTGTGCTGTTCGGCCAACCCACACCAGTAATTATTGATAATCATTGAGCTCGTGCTGTTGCTGTTCCTTTTAACAGAGCATCAGTTACAAACCTGGCAGCACGTCCATTTTTTGGATGTAGTTAATTCTCTGTGGTGTTCTCAGGAGTTCCTGGCAAAGGAAGCTGACAGGCAGCACAATTAGTATAAAGCTTGGCATTGAGGGTGAATGATACATTTGTATCTTCACAGCTTCCCCAGCCCTCAGCACTGGTTAAGATTTTTCCAAATCCTTTCAACATCTGCAGTTCCCTCATTGACTGCTTGTAATACAGCAGCTCGACTTACATGGCAGTAGTGACTTCTGTGATGTACAACTATAAAAAGATCTTTATCGGAAAAGAGATAAAGATAGGCAAACAGTTCTCTGATTTTTAAATATATGATAGAAAATGAACTGCTGCTTTCAGGAGTTTATTGTCTAATCAAATCTGTTGCCATTACTGTTACAGCAGATTAATTCTGAAATACTAATGCTAGAAGGGCTTTCAGCATTAGAACATTAATGTTATGTGGACATTTATCAAAACTGTTATACAGAAAGCTGAAATAATAAAATGTCTTTATTATATTCAGATAGTATTGCCTATATGATACGGTAGAAAAGTTACGATTGTCCCGATTACTTAGAGCCACGTGCTGTGAAACAAAAAGTAGAAACATATATGTATTGAAAACATGAAATTGCACACCAATCAGTTGAAATTACAAACTAATTGCATATTAAATCAATTAATGTTTTGCAAAATTCTAGATTCAAAAATAACTGGTATTTAAGTCCACTAATATTTTTACCCAGAAAGGTCAAAGACTTAAATTTTTAATAAATCTCTGTTATTTTCTTATAATTCAAAATAAAATGAAATAAAAGTTGAATTTTGATTAGTCTAGCTGGAAGGAGTAATTTTAAACAACACACATAAGAAGGAGAGCAACTGTAATAATATTGTATGAAGCTTATAAAAGCTTGGAACTGTGTCTACCAAATTTATGGATATTTACATTACAAAGAAGAATCAAAGTGCTTTGCTAGACTGGAACCATGATTTAAAAGGTTAAGCACAGTATAGTAAACAGCTTTTCAATTTATACTCCATTATCAGTGTTTGTTTATAAATGTCACCAAACATAGCATGCTAAAAATGTTCATTTGCAGTCTCTTCAAACCTATAAAGTTACTTGGTTTCTATTTTATTTACATACTTGTATAGCCTTTGATTTTTAATCGGTCTCTACCATAGCTGTCCGACTTCTGGCTAAGACTATTTTACAGCACCTTTTACAGTCACTTTGATCTACATTTTGTTTTCATCTTATGTGATGTTAAAATTAAAGCCTCTTTTTCTAAACTGCTTCCATATTGCAGAAGAAATTGATTTTAAAAAGGAAAATCCCAACTTCACTAATAATTAATAGTTCCTGCTTTGTATTTAACAAAGATAATTATTTATATTTTGTCCACTTAGGAAAGTTTTAAGACAGTCTCCTAACCATTTAACCCTAAGCATTTCAATCATGTATGCATTTTGGTCCATCTAAAATCTAAAGTAAAGTTAGCATAGTTTTCTAGCCTATCTATAGGAGGATATTTTACTTCGAAGGTGTTTTGCAGAAATTGTGCTGTGCTGTATGAAAAATACGCTGCGTTCTTTTTAATAATCAAGGCACTTGATTTCTCACATAGTTAAACTAGTCAAAGCTTAGGTTTAAAGTTTTTGCTTTAAGGTTTTTGCAGAAGGCATGCTTCTGTATTTGAAAACGTTATTGCATCAATAAACCTCAAAGTACCCCCAAGGAAATGTTTACCAGAATGAAAATTGGTTAAAAAAACATACCTGTTTCCTTTTTTCCTTCCCCCCTGTCCCCCCATGATATTGTTTTTGTTTTGTTCATAATTGTAAATCGCATATTCCTTTGGGTGTTGACATACATGCTATCTTGTTCTGTTTTATTTTTTTCTTCCTTAATCTGCTTTAGTAAAGGCAGGCAAGAAGTACAGCTGATGCCCTGACTGCACTTAAATTATTTTAATTCCTGGCCCTTAATATATAAGCCATTGAAACTCTGAGCCTGTATATGTTTATAAAAATTATTTAGTAGTCTTCAATAATTACTATCTACACAGCCTATATGCAAAAATTTCAGACTTTTAAGTAGATGAATATTTTGAAGAGTTCTGCTTTAACTTTTCTGAAAGAATGAATTGGCTTTCTGATATGGGGATTTAACCAACAATTAAATAAGGCAGGTCCTCTAAGTTGCTTGAGAAATCCAGCATTTTTTGGTTCTGGATAAACACACGTACCTCTGCCAAACTGCAAGAATGCAGATGTAAAAAGTAGGCATGAATTTTTTTTTCTTTTTTCCTTTTTCCTTATTCTCTCTGTTTACAAAACAGATGTGAACTTTTTTTTTTAACCACTATATTCATAGAGGACAAATTGTTTCTCACAGGATGTTTAGTTACTTTGCAAGCTGTATGTGAAACTGCAGCTCTCCAAATTTAAATTTGGATTGAAATACAAATGGATTTAAAGTCCATTTGTCTGGAATTGGACAGATGTGCCAGTGCGCTTTTGTTTCGTGTGATAGTATAATTGTTGCTTTAAATGAATAACCTTGGCTGGCTGAACAGTTGTGAAAATTAGCACTGATTTCTAATAACTAACACAAGAAGAAAGCACCAACATTGAGTAATACTTTGTCTTTCTGGAATGCTGTTAGTCTATAAAATGTGTCTACATTCTGTCAAAGATAAGGAAGTGAGTGTGAGAGAGACCTGGTGAATCACTTGCCCTGCTGGTGCAGAACGTGTGTTCAGGGGCCTCGGTGTCATTCCTGGTGGCCGTGCCTGCCGCTCCCTGGTTATGGGCCGGAGCGATACTGCAAACTATTTTTAACTTGACCCTTTTCAAAATTATTGTCATCAAGGTGTTTGCTGAAGTCCTTTCAATATAAACTATCTGCAGTATGGTCTTTTCTAGCCATCTTTGACGTCAAAAATCTTGCCTGGAATTGGGATAGAATTGTCCCACTTGCTGAAGCACCTTATGATCTTGACTGGAGAATTCCCTTGCTTGCTTTTCATTCCCATGCAGCATTTTCCATTTCCATTTTCATTTCACATGCAGCATTTTCCAGCACTGTTTTCACTGCCACCCTCTACTTCCACCTTCTTTACTGCATTTATTATAAGTTACTTGTCCTGTTTTCAGGGTTCTCTCCAGGTCTTTCTCCGCCTATCATCTATTTTCTGTCCTTTGCTGTTCATACCCCATCAGTTGATTCCCAAGACTACACGTTGTCACTTTTCTATTACATGCCTATTTGAAAATATATTTTCCATGCTGTTTTAAAGAGAGATTCTATAAATAACTACTGAGCAAAAATATTCTCTTGGGAATGGTCTTGTTAACTACTATTCCCTTTATGCTTTCTTAGAAGCTGACAGCTTCATGCTATTTATGTAGACTACTGCTTAGCCTGTCTCATTTTTATTGTCGGTCTGTCCACTTTCTAACGTAAGAACAAGAAGGTTCCTACTCCTCTAGTTCTAGTTCTTGAAGGTCTGAGGTGTTCTTGTGCCTTCAGTTACTGCAAGCTACAAACTGCTACTCAGCGTCAAAACCAAATGCTGCCTTTTCTTCTCTCCCTTCAAAAAAAAAAAACAAAAAAAAAACAGTATTCCTGATAATTTTAAGTGGAACATCATCTCTGGTCAGCTGGCAGATTAACAAGTAGCAAGTTTAGCAGATTTAGTTGTTTCAAGTTTTTTTTTTTTTTTTTTTTAAATCCTTAGTTTAGTAAAAATGTAAACCTTTTACTGTGATTGCATGGATTATAACTACATTGGGAACTTTGTATTATTCAGGAACTTGGCAGGGCGCCAGGGAATCAAAATGGAAGGATGATGGAAGGACACATTTCACAACAGACATTACATTTTCGCAATCCGTATTCGGAGGAAAACGGACCAATTCCTGCAGTGCCTAGTAGATTGCCAGTATTGCAATATGGAAACCCGTATGCAATTCAGGAAAGGAGAGGTCAGTAGATATTTTTTTTTTTTCTTTGGTATAATTTGTATCTTGCTGTTTTTTTTAAGAAATGAGTAAGTACGATCAATCTATACACTAATAGACAGTGTCTTTATGAGAAGCAGTGAGGTTTGCAAAGGTGAGCCAAGCTTTAGAGATATGCTTTGAAGAACATCTTTTCTGTTGGTTTTTCTTGGCTGAACTGAAAATGTGGGAAGGCTTCTTTTTTAAGGCAGTACACCTGTAATCTCAAAATACCAACTCTGCTGACCAAAAACTGCTCCCGCTGTTTTTCCTGACTTTTCTTCAGATGGAGCAGATGGGGCTTTTAATCCCGATGAGATCCAAAGACCACCAGTGAGAACTTCGTTTTGGGAGCTGGAGGATGATGTGGTCTGCAGTCAGCCTTCACGCAACCTTAGCCGGCCTGATGGTTTGGAAGATCCTGAGGACAGCAACGTAAGTCACTGTTCTGCTTGTGTGTGTGTTGTTATTTTATTTTATTTTTTTATGAATAATCAAGAACTGACAGAAGTTTTGGGTTCTATTAAGCCTGTTTCAATTAAATGTGAAGTTCATCATCTTCCCTGAAAAATATTTTAAGTGACTTTCCTTTTTGTGAAGGAGAAAACTCAATCAACAATGATTAATATATACTTGTTCCTCTGCTCTCTTGAGTTAACTGCTGGTTCTTCTCATTACTGGACTATAGCTACCTATTTTTTAAAAAATACTAAGAAGGAAAAAATCCAAATAATCTCATCTAATTTTGGTATTTCACCTCTGTGTGTTACAGAGTGAAGGCTCAAATGTAAGCTGAACTGTAATGGAATGAATCAAAATTTGAAGGATTCTGATAAGTGTGTTCAGTTAAATGCTGAATGAAAATGCCTGTAGTATTAAATATTTCATTCTGACGCGTTAATCTTTTGCCTTGTGTTTTACAAATCTGCATTTATTAATTTTCATTTTGATTTTTTTTTTAACTGGAAGACATGTCTCTGGAAGAGCTAATTGACTTATTTAAAGTTGATCAAACTGAAAATGACAGATCTTCACTAATTTCCTTTTTAGGGCTTCGTATGTTTTAAGTGGGAACTGGTTAGCTTTTTAACACATACGGCTCTCAGGCATATTCTGATATAAGAGGAAAAATGGTATCAGTAATTTGGCTTCTGTACTAAATTGTACCATATGTCTTCATTTGAACAGGAACAGGCATACTACTGTTCCTTATTCTAAGTCCTCTTGCTTCTTTAAAAATGTTAAACGAGAAATACTTTTCTGCAAAGCACTATGCTCTTTGCAAGTACCATTGGTATCATGACCTGTTTCTCATTTAGTCTAGTTTGCCACATTTAATTGCTATTAACCTTTGCAGAAGCTGATCAGTGTTCAGACAGGCATGATTTTAGCCCTGGTGCTGAGCACCTATAATGGAGAAAAATGTATTTCTCCCTCCTGCCTTTTGCCCCCAGTGTCCATTACTGAGAATAATTAGAGAAGCTGTCAGAACTTTTGCAGCCTCTTTAAGATCTAGAATCTGAGCCTAACGCTGTTGCCCACCTTTACTTCACATCTTGCATATTTAGTCTGGTCGTTCCTGACGTAGGCGCTGCATGTGACAAGCTCTTCTCTTCCTTGGGCGTCTGCTTCAGTTTAATTAGCAGGGTGCTCTTCCTGGTCTGTGTGCTTTGCCCTCTTGCAAACCCAAGAAAGTGCCAGAGTCTTGTGCTCATTTGCTGACACAGCTTAGATGTTTTCCGTAGTGATATAGGAAGAATATAGCAGGCTCAAAGTCCAACATCAGAAAAGGTGCCTTTAAATCATTAATTTATATCCTTATTCTTTGACTTTCAAAGGAGAATCATTTGCTTCTTTTTCCCTAAAACAGATGTGTGCGTAGAGTGGGCAGATATTACACATAATTCAGTAATCCTTCTAGAGTGACTTAGTAGTATGCTAAAAAGATTCATATTTTGACACAATATTTAAATAAGTAAATAAGCAGGGAAAATTTCCATGAAAATAGGTAGTTGTAATGAAGGGGAACATACCATTTCCACAAAAGAAACAGAAAATATAGAATAAATATGAATAGCTGCCATTCGTTCTATTTGTTTCTAAAAATGAATTATATAACATACAGTTCTACATATTTTTCAACCAGGAAGGCCTAGGCCCTTTTGTTCCCTCCAGAGGAAAAACATGGGTATTCTTGCTGCCTTGTTTGAAAGTGTGTCATTGTATGGACTACTGTGATCTGCCACTTTGCGCTCCAGTAGCTACAGCTTTATATTGTGTGTAGAACCTAAGGGAATTGTCGTTATTTTCACTGTGAGAAGACGAAAGTGCTTATTTTGGTGCAAGTGCTTATATTGGCAGTGCTTCAGATACAGTGATGAACTTGTCTGCGTTATTTATCTAAGATGGCAGTTATTTAAGATCCAAGGTAAACATTACAGTACATAGAAGAATTAAATAGAAGTTGTATACACCCAAAAAAGTAGGTGGACTTTCCAAAAATGATCAAAGTAGGCTTTTCCAATCTGTGGGACAAGAGGGGGTAAATGAGGCATGTGTGTGTGTGTTCGTGTAGAAGAAGCTTTGCTGCTTGCGCTGAGGTCAGAAATGGGACTCCTCCTCATTTTAGATACCCGTGCAGCCCACGGAAGAGTCCATCCAGCTGGGAGAGCTCCTGGAGTGGAGCCTCTGCCTCCTGCAGCTGCTGTTTACATTCCTGTGCCACTGAGTGTGAGAATTTGTAAATGCCAACGTAGAAGATGGAGGAGAAATTGCGAATGCGTCTCCCAGCAGTGCTTTCTGGCACAGGATTAGATAGAACCACTGCAAACCTATAAACACATCCCTGCCCCTGCATCATGCTGACCTTCTTCCCCTGTAAAGGTTACGATGTTCTGTTTCCAGCTATGATGCCCCTTCCCCAAAGTTGGGGAAAGATCTCGGATTTGCTTGTGAGCATTTGTCCATGTGCGCGTTTCCACTGGGCAGGCTGGTGGTGCTTGGAGTTTAAAGCCTTCCCGGAACCATTCCAGCACTCCTGCAATTTATACAGCTTCCTTAGAGCTTTGCTGTGAGTTGGTAACGTCCCCTGCGCTGGGTGTTCGTTCAGGATGGAATTCCTTCCCCTGTACTGAGATTGCAGTTTGTCTTCCTGCCACTATTTTTATTTCTTTCTGCATACTGCTTTTGTTTTCTGCTGCCAATTTCAGCCATATCTGGCATGTTATGGAGGTCTTAAAGATACTGATTCCCTATAGGTTTGAGGGATTACTTGGCAGAAGAGAGAGACCTATATAAATTCTTGTGGTAAGGAAAAATTACAGCAGCTTTTTCCTTATCTACTCTAGCAGGCAGCAAACAGCTGGCCAGTAAGCCTGAATGTAGCTGCAAACCGGCCATTAATTTAACTACCCGGGAAGAGGACAGGAGATGATGGGGGGCAGGAGTCTGGGAACGGCAGACGCAGGTCGGGGGAAGTCGGGTCTCTCGCACCCGTTCAGTCCAGTCAGGAGCTTCCTCCTTCGCAGAAGTTCTCATAAAGTTCATTTTTCCTGCAGACTTGGTCTGTATCTGTGTGGTTTATCAGTGGTGGAACAGATTTGACAGACCAAATTTCTACCTCTCGAGATGAATTTTGTACTCCTGGGTAATCATTTATTTATGTGTTTTCATCTTATGTAACGAAAAAGATCTACCTATCGTATTTTCTTTCCACTATATGGAAAAGTTTGGGTGTGTGGGTGTTTTTTTTTTTTTTTTTTTTTTTTTTTTTTTTTTTTACATATTTTGTTAGCATTAGAAATTCCTCAGTAAGAGGGTTAAAATCAGTCTTGTTCATCAACAGAAAAGCATTTCTCTTGGTTTCCTCTCTCAGTGAAGACACTGTCAGCATGTGGAGCTGATGTTACTGTCATGCACTTTAGCAATACAACTCTTAGTCTACCTGGGCTGCTACTCAGATGATCTTCCTGTCACAAGCAGAAACTTTGACAGTCTTTACATTATATTGACAAGAGGTAATACCAGACACTAACTATCCTTTGGGCTGGATATGGGCCAAAATTGGGTACTAGTCCAGTGTCTGGTGCTTTGCTGCTGCGCTCTATTCCCCTGCCAGGTGGGTGCCCTGCTCGGTGCGCGCTCGGTGCGAGGAGAGGGGGGTTTGCGTAGCCCGTGGCTGTTGGGGCGTCCTTCCCTTGGGGAAGGAAGGAAGGGCTTCCCCAGCGCCTTGGGTAGCTGCGGGAGCTCCCCGTCCTCCCCAGGATGCAGCCACCAGTTGTCCTCGGGATGCGGCGGTGCCTGGGGCTCAGTGCAGCGCGCGGCAGCCGCCCCGCTCTGCGCCTCCTCCACGCAGTTACTGTCTCTCCTACGTCCGAGTTGCAAATTCTCCAGGTCACGATTGAGATGATCCTTCTGCTGAGACATTTGTCCCCAGCGTGACCTGAGCCCGTTTCCCACGTTCCTAAGGAGAGTGATGTTTGCTCGCATTCCCAAGCCTGCTCATATTTCCGAGCAGTAAGCTTTTATTTCTACTTCTCTGTGGAGAGAGATATTTTTATTACTGGTGATTATCTTGGCTAGCAAAGAATGAGATCAGGTGATGGTTACATTCCTGTTATGCTGAAACTTGCACTGACTTTCCTGCCTTTGGCTTTTTTTTTTTTTTTTCCTGTCTTGGTTAGTCTGAGTTGATGATAATTGTGACCTACGTAGTCATGTGCAAATGCATATAAACTTCTACTGGAGGTTGCATTTTGTATTCCGTTTTCTCCTGAAACCTCGTTCCCTGGGAGCAGGACATGTCCGTGTGTTTGGCTGCCATGAAGAACCATCAGGTTTGACCAAGAGCCCTGAGAGCCTTTCCAGAACTCTTCATAGCTTGGGCTTCAGTGTCCTGTGACCATGATCCCGGAGAGGGACGAGCTGCTCTGTTTATTATGCCGAGGAGGAAGCACCCCGGGGGATGTCACGCAGAGCAGTGGGCTCTGTAAGGACCTGCCCTCCTTGCCTTAGCGCTAGCTTTCCACTTGCTCATGCAAATTATTTTTGCTGCCAACTACTGGTCTATAGGATAGGCATGAAAGGAGAAAACCGTATCCAGGTGCCCAGGTCCCCTCTCCAGGCGAGGCCCCGTGTTTGCCTGTGCCTGTCGCTGCGGGACGCGGTCGGCCTGGCTGAACACGCGCAGCCGAGCGCAGGCTCCGGGGGCAGGAGAGGCGCCGCGGGGCTGCCTGGGCACAGGGACCGGCTCGACGGCTCCTCCGCAGGGTCTGCGGGACGGGCCTTGCTCCGGGGGCCTCTCGCTGTGCAGTCCCTCAACCCGCTTGTCTCGTCTGCGCTGCGAGTTTGTTCTGCTGTGAGAGAGCAAACCTTCTTAAAATATTACCTGAGCTTTTCAAGCTGGTATCATCCAGGTGAATAAAGAATATTTGCTTAGACTAACTGGGAGAAACCGGCACTAAGTGGCTGTGAACCAAGCCAGAACTGTCTGTCCTTGTGTGGCTCCCAGTTGATTGGGACGTTTTAGGAGTCCTCCCCGTCTGAATGGGCACAAATAGATTTCTGTCAGTAGAGTAAAACATCTCCTGCCTTCCTGCTGCAAGTTAAGGAAAGAGGATTTTCTTAGCGGTTGTTGTGTTCAGCTCAGCCTCCTCAGCAGCAGTATGTGGCAGTCACCTGCCCTCAGAATAGCAGCGAGATCCTCCCAGGCTACTGAGTCCTCAAGTGCTGCTGTTCCTCTGCGGGTGTTGCCGTGCCCTGAGCAAAGCGCAGCCGTGGGGCGTGAGCCTGAGGAGCCCGTGCCCTGGGCCAGTGTCTCTCCACCTCACCAATTGTTGCCTAATATTTGTGTTGGGCAAAAAGTGCCCTCTGGCCACGGAGTAATTGAGTGACAGACAGAAAAGGATTATAAGAAAGTCTGTTCTAAGGGAATTGCATTTAAGTTAGGCCTGTCTTTGTAACAGAACTGTTTTTGGAAGAAGGACGTGCATTCATTTTCTTAGTTCTACATGTGCTTAGGGTCTGGTAGTCCAGCTAGTTTGTCCTGTTTCTGGTACTGCCTGAACTACTATGTTATAGCTCCCCAGTACTTCAGTTTTTCCTCTTTATGCCTGCCTCCTCTTTCACGATGGAAGAAATGAGTCATATTTCAAAACCAGGTGCCCTCTTTGCTGCAGGTGCAAAGCAAGCAGGTCAGACAGGAGTCTCTGTTGCCAGCAGCTGTCACAGTGAGGCCGCTGGCTGCTTAATGCAGCTGTAAATGGTTGAGACCAAACAGCTGTTGGCAGGAGAAGGGAAGCACTGAGGGATGTTCCTGTGCGGCCGTTCTCCCTTCACAAGACCAAAGCATGTTAGCCCCAGCTCCAAATGTGTGTGAATATACTGGCTGTCTGCATAAGCCATGGTACGGATGCTGGTGCACGTGGCTCCTGGCACATGCTTGCGTGTTTCTGATGGATGTGCGTCAGCTAAATCATCCCTAATTCCTGTGTGCGCTGCCTCCTTCCAACAGGAAGCAAACTGATCTACGAAACTCAAGTGTTGATATTTTCAAAGGTCTTGTTGGCCCCTAGTTTTGCTGAGTAGGTTTGTGCTGTCCTACCCGTTTGCAGAGCAGAACGCAGACGCTGTAAAATGCAGTTTGTTACTGCCTAAAGAACCACTGGGGGTTTCTTCGTTTTCCAGCTCAGGGATGTGGCACTGAGGCCCTTGCCAGGAGCGGGCGGCGGGCGGGCGCCGCTGGGCGCCTCCGCGGTGCCGCGCGGGGAGAAAAATCTGTCCTTAGCTGGTATTAAACATCCTTGGTTTGTCCTTTTTGATAGGATGATGACAACACCGTGCCCTCTGCTCCTGATCCTCCGAGTCTCCTTCTGCATGAACGTGGAACAGGTTTTTGCTTTGACTCCAGGTGAATGTTTGTCTCCTGTTGCTGTGTAACGGCCCAGACGGGTTCCTGGGACGCTGGACTGCGCCACCCTGAGTGGGGCTGGGGCGTTGGGTGAGGAGGGAAGTGTTCTCAGAGCGGGTTTGCTTTACAGTTAGCTTGGACTGGGGGGACTCCCTGTGCTGTAGCTCATTTTGACTGACCGTGGGCAATATTTTCAGAAAGCAAATGAAAAACTTCAGTTTTTCCTCCCTCTTTGCAACCTAATTGTGAAGCTAAGTTTAGAGCTTTTATAAAGTGTTATGTTTGCTAAGAGCAAGCATTTATGAGCACGGAGCGTGGTTTCCCATGAAACTCCTTGGCCATTAAGACTGTATAGATCTGTGTTCAGTGGTAGCTGGAATTATGTCAAAATGATGCAGCTTCCTCAACGCTGCCTTATTCAGAAAGTGCTGAGTAGAACTGCTTTAAGGATATTGCTCATTTTCAGCTGAGACTTAATTAACAGCATGATACTCTCCTACATATCCAAGGTCTGCTCAAACTTAAACTCATAGTAAAGCTTCTCTTCAGTGAACTGAATTTTCTTCTCCTCCTCTCGTGCAGTTTTGACTTGCACAAGAAGTGCCCTCTCTGTGACGTGATGTTCCCGCCCAACTACGACCAGAGCAAGTTTGAGGAGCACGTCGAGAGCCACTGGAAGGTCTGCCCCATGTGCAGCGAGCAGTTCCCACCCGACTACGATCAGCAGGGATTTGAGAGGCACGTGCAGACTCACTTCGATCAGAATGTTTTAAATTTTGATTAAATACTTTGTTTTGCAGTGTAGCTTAAAAAGAAGCACCTTCAAATGAGTAGTCCACCTGTAGAACAAAAACAGTGCAGCCTGCCTGGAACAAGGCAGACTTGGGATTAAAGCTCTTGCACCTCACGGAGCCGTGACACATCTTGGCCGCAAGCTGCTAGTGGGTTGTCCTCTCTCCTCAGCTAACATTATGCTCAAGACTTGGTTGTGTCTGTATCTATTTATTCCCTTATTTAGTGGAATCTGTTAAGGGCATAGGAATTACCTTAGCCTCACAATGAGACCAGCTTCATGATGCTTTTAGCTGTAAAAAAAATATAATAATAAATCTCCTGAGGTTTCTCTTGACTAACTGAGGCATGACTAAAATCGCAATAAGCAGATGTTTCACACAGTAAATTTGTGTAGTTTTTCTTTGAGTGACAGTTAAATCAAAGTTACATAACCCACCCCATGAGAACGTAGTTTCCTAGTTCACTTTGAAATGCAGCAGGGAGGACGGGCACCTGCGTTTCACACGTGAGACACCTGCCTTAAGGAGTAACCTGAAGTACGTTACGCTTTAGGGCTGTGTTTTTGAGTAGAAAGAAACTGCTCTGCTTAGAATGCCTGGAAAATAACTGTTTAAAATCATTGCTGTTTTGCTGCACTTGCATTCAGTAGAAAACGTGGTTACGTTTTTCACAGCAGTGAATTGTGTTCCTTTCGGATTTGGGCTTTCAAACTTGCTTTTTAACTTTGCATATTTCTTTCCAGTAACATGTGTGTATATCTAAATATTTTATAATAAATGTAGTAAGTAAATTTGCTTTCCACCTGTTGTACAATAGTCTTGTTACATTAAAAGCAGAATTATTCATGGAGTCGGTGGTCCTTTCTTTTGGCTGCCTCTGGTGAAATAGCCTCAAAGGTGGAATCCACACCTTGGTTTTAGTGATTTCTCCTTTAGAAAACCCCGAAGAGGAAGCTCATGTCCTGCCACTACAGGAGGGGCTCCGGGCCATGAGTATCAGGTCCATGTCAGCAGGCTGAACTGGGCTCTGATGGGCATGGAAACAACCTGTGAAACCTGATTTTGCTTTTGTAGTGCCCCATGTAAACTATGTGTTAAGTTACTGCAGCTCGTTACTGACTAGGAGGAGTTTGCTAGCAAAGGGAAATACCCAAGATCCTGCCCAGCACCAGGACTTTTAATGCCCCAGGTTAGTGACAAGTGAAGAGGAGTCAGGTTAGGTCAGAGGCAGTTTATTTTAAATGTGATTTGATTTACATTTATAAGCAGCTTTCTTGACAGGAATTCATTAAGTTGCCTTCAGTTCTATAACAAACCTCTGTCACTTTCAAACTTAAAGTACTTTGTCCCCAACAAAACATATGAAAATATAATTTAAAGCACACTTTTCACAGACACAGTACAATACATTCACTATACACAGTATAACAAAATAGTCCCATCTTTACCTGTTTAATAATACTGTCACAAGGAATAGGTAAATAGAAACTGGAATTTCGTTTTTATAGCTGCAAGGGCTTCACATGCAACAATGACACTTTACAACTGTTTAGCTGTTGAACTAACTTACCCAGCCCGTAGTTTCTTGCACTAGGAGCAGAGCCAGAATGTGTTTCGCTTACCAGATCTGTTGCCAAAACTGCACCAGGGAGAAGGGGGCGCCTCTGGGTGCCACTAACTCTCCTGTCTGCATCATCCTTCACCCCAGCTGCCCGTGTGGTGCAGAGCAGCCACTGGCACCGCACCAGGGTTGGGAAAAGTGGAGGTCTCTCTAAACACCCAAGTGTTTAAAAAAACACCCTAGGAGGACCCAAATAATTTAAAGAGATTTTTTTGCTCCGCTGGAGACTAGGTAATTGTCATATTTACAAAGTTTTCTTTTAAAGCCTTAGGAAAAAAATAAAGGGAAAGCTTATTTCTCATAGACAGGAGCTTGCTCTTGTAATTACAGGAACTAATGAGCATTGATTATGGTACCTAAAACCATGACTTCCTCCCTCCCCCTTTCTGCAGAAGGGGGTTGTTGGGGGCAGGGGCTGAGGAGGGGGTCGCGCAGGGCCGGGGCTGCCTCCAGCTGCAGGGCCGGCACCGGGGAGAGGAGCCAGCCCAGGCGGCAGCGCCGGAGCCTCCGCTGGGGCCGGAGCTCCCAGCACAGCCCCTGGAGGGCAGCGGCCGCCCCGAGAGGCAACAGCAAAGTACAAAGGTGAAGCTCGCAGCGCAGCGAGCAGGAAGGAGAGGCAGCAGAAACGCCCCAGCGCAAATAAGGGACCTCCTTAAACCACGGGTGGATTCTTGATTTTTATTTGCAACCACAGGCACATGCTCGTACAGTAAGTTGCAAGAGTTGGCAACACATACAACATTAAATCTGTTGGCAATAGAGAACTACAAAGTGCTTTAAACCTTCATCCGAGATGAAGAGAATTGTTTCTCACACACACACAAATTTGCACTTAAGTTTTTCCAAGTGTCTTTCTGATAGTTCAGGGGGAGATGTTTAGTTGGACTGGGATATTGGTCCTCAAAAGTTTGATGGGCATGAATGTAATATGACATCTTGTAAAAAAAAAAATTCCTAACACTAAAGTGATTGTTTACTAGTTCAAATGGCAAGAGTTTCAGCATTTCAAGAGGAGAAAAAAAAAAAAAGATTTGCAAGATAATATAAAATACAGCAAGCACACTTTTTATGTATGTTATTTAAGTATGAAAATATTTTTAGCATATTATGTTAAACATTCTTTCTTATTTATATTTCCATTACCTACACGACTTGCTACCCCACTGATAACTCCGTTATGTAAGGCATGTTCACGAGAGTCGGACAAGGGTGGGATCGTTTTGGTTTTGCACACGCATTGACAGATGCAGTGAAAGTCTTCATGACGTTACAATCTTGAAATCAGGTCAGTGCCAAGCTCTCCTCCTCGTCACCGCTTCGGTACAACTAGACACGCGACGCCCCCCCTGCCTCGGTTTTTGTTTTGGAGAAAAATGTTCTGAAGAACGTATAGCTTTTTTTTTTTTTTTCTTTTTTTCTTTTTTCTTTAGCACCTTAATCTCAAAGAAGTAATGAAAATGGGTATGATGATTACATGTGCAAATGTACAAAATCATTAACTCTACAAAGATACATCATTCCAAAATTACAGAAAATTTTTAAAGCATGCATTTAATTCTTTAAAGGGTTGCTGAGTGCTTCCCCTGAAAAAAAGGTGGCTGTTCTCAAAATCAGCAACTGCTGGTGAGGGTTTCTTGGCACGTTTGTGACCAGCCTGTTATTGCTGCATCTTCCTGATGATCTCGGCAGACACGGGGGGGTGGAAATTGATTGTGTGGTGCCGCAGGCCCTGAGCTGTCTTGTAACTCTTCCCGCAGCGGCATTTGAAGGGTTTGCGTACGCGGATCTGCGTTCGGTGGCCGTTCTTGGCGTGGTACTTGATACCGTTCACATTCTGCGGGCAAGAAAGGGACACGTGAGCTGGCAGGCCGGCTGGGAACGCTCTGGCTTCTGCTGCGTGCCCCAAAATTGACAGTATTATGGGCAAAATGGACAGTGTTGGTTAGAAACTGGCTCTGTGCTAGACATGCAAGATTTTTTTTTTACTTACTTACTTAAGCGTGAGACAAGGTGGCAACACCTCTAGTTCCTGTGTGTCGCACTTCCAAAATTACCATTTAACAGGATCAGACATGACCTCGGCTCTGCTGCAGCGGGGCGAGGGAGAGCAGGCGCCAGCGCTCTGAGGACCCCACGGTGACACCAGCACCGTCACCGAGCAACGCTCTGGCACATGGACCAACACCATGGCACTGCACAGGGTCCAAATCTTACCACTCTCCTCCTTTTTCCACATTTTTCTGGCAAGAATGGAACAAAGTGTTGTGGTCTACCTCGTAGTGACGTTAAGATTCATCTCAACTACTGTCTCCTTCCCAGAGTATTTTGTTGCTTTCGTTCAAACAGTTTGGATTTGGGGATAAATAGGATAGGGCTTTCACTAGTGCAATCACAGAATCACAGAACGGTTGAGGCCAGAAGGGACCTCTAGAGATCACCTAGTCCAACCCCAGCCCTGCTCCAGCAGGGACACGTGGCACAGGGTGGCATCCACGTGGGTTTGGAAGAGCTCCAGAGAAGGAGACTGCACAGCCTCCCTGGGCAGCCTGTTCCAGGGCTCTCCAGGAAAACAAACAAAAAAGCTGCTCTGTGGCTCGGCCGTGTCCTCTCTGCACCTTCTAGGTACTTCTCTCTCATGTTTTTAAGCTACAACAATTAAAACTGGTTAACAGGGGTGACCCTAACCCACTCTATTTTCAGGGTGTTTCCAGGGTTCTGCCCTTGCCGAGCACTGCTGTTCCCAGCACAGGGCGCCCGGCTCTCCCGGCCGGCTCCACCTTCACTCACAGGGATCCGCAGGTTCCGCAGCAGCAGCTCCCCAGGACTTGAGGCCATCGGAGGAATCAGACAAGGTGCTACCTAAAACCACCCTCCCCAACGTGCACACAGCGACAACCGTTTCACCCTCAGGAGACTCTTCCTCCACCACAAAGGAAACTTCAGAGAAGACCTGAACGTCACATGTTCGACACCACTCTCTGGTAAACGCCTCCTTTTCTTCTCCCCCATCTCCTGATGGGATTTACTCAGAGAGAATCTCAAGTTTTGTTGCAGGCTCCTGAGATGGCGTCCCCGGCTCGTGTCAACCCAGGTCTGCGCTCACGTCAGGTCACACCACGGCGTGGGCGGCAGCAATGGGAGCAGCTCACAGAGCCCCAGGATGGGCAGAACTGCAGGAACCACCCCCAGCTCCTGCACAGCCGCCAGGCTCCCCTCCTGCCCTGCAAAATCCAGCCCTGTCGCTCATCACTCGCGCACTCGGGGGCCACGAGGGCAAAGGTGCAGCCCAGACTGCTGCACCTCCTCACAGACAGACACGGCCTGTTTGGTGACTGCTCACAGGCCCTGTTCCTGCTCCGCCCCATGGAGCTGTGGGACATGAGTCTGTGGAGCCCCCAACACGGGTCACAGACCAATAGGAGCCTTTAGCGCCGGCTGCTTCTCGGCTGAGGGTGCTGAGAACGAAGTTGTGGTAGCAAGTTGTGCTGTGGGGAGAGGCCGCAGTGTGGCCTTCGAGAACCTTCCGGAGCTGCTGGGGAAACCCCTGCCCGTTACCTGAGATCCTGGGGCCGCGCGTCGCGGCTGTCACACAGGCAGTGCAGGAGCGCTCGCGCCCGACGGACTAGCCGGTCGCTGCTGGGGTGGCACTAGGTGACACGAGATGTCACTGCGTTTGCCGTAGGGCATTCGGCAACATCCAAGCACTGCCAGGGACACGGGTCTTCCAGGAGGGGGTGAGCTGCTAGTCTGCTGTCACGGCAGTGAAATTGTAAAAATAAAGTAACCCCCCCGCTCCCCCAAACCCGTGTTTATTCTGGAGGTCTGAGCAGAAGTCTGTTTAGACCCTTAGTTTTTAGGAGCGATCGCTCTGGGGGTCCCTCAGACTACAGCAGGTGTTAGGGGCTCCCCCCCCCGGCCATCGTGACACCGACACTGCTGCATCCTGAAGGACCTCACGTGTGGAAAACACCCTCCTGGCGGGGGAGGAGTCCAGGCAGATAAGGATACGGAAGCTCTGAAACACAAACCTGGGTGGAACTAACTGGTCAAGGGGCGGTTGGGGAAACAGGGCAGCTCCCGCGTGTCCGAGGTGGCGGCCCACGGCTCTGCCAAAGCAAACTGGTGCTGAAGCTACACCTGGGCCCTCCTCCCATGGCTCCCATTGCACAACACAGCCCAACAACAGGCGGATTCAATAAGGGGCAGTATTTACCCCACGGCGACCTGTCACCGACCTGCTGAGCCGCCCCTCACTGCCACAGGACAGCGAGGGCTCCCCGCGGAGCGGGGCGCAGGGCGAACCCGCACGGCCCAACCGTGCTGCCGGAGGCTCGTGAGAAGCAAAATGCATCTCAGGTCCCTTGAGTAACAAGGGTGGTTCTCCAAACATCAGCTTTAAGGCTTCTAATGCAAACGATGTCAACAACAAAAGCTTTAAATAGCGAACTGCAAAATACCTATCATTTTTGCTCTCAGTAGCCATAATTAGAGGGAAAAAAATAAAGGAAGGTCCAGAAATTAGTTCAGAGAGCTCTGTTTGAAGCCTCCCGTCAGCGTACTCCAGATTTCAGCTGGTTTTGAATAGCCCAAACACATTTACAAGCCATTAAAAAACAAAAAAGTAAGTCTTTTTCTTCCAGAAACTTTGGCCCATCAAGAAAAATCCGTGCCACACCATGCAGAGCGCTCGGCACCGACGCGTTTTCGCAGGCGAGAGGTTGTGTATGTTAATAAAATAAAGCCGGTTCCAGAGCCCGGGCCGCGAGCACCCGGCGCCCACCAGGAGATCCCGGGGCTCCCACGCAGGCGAAGAGGGGGAAGGTGAACAGGAAACAAGAAACACAGCCGAGATACGACCAAACAGGAAGGAAACAAAGACAAAAACACAAAGAATATACATATACACATACAAATTAGACTGAAAAAAGGGAGGAAACAGAAGTGACTGAGAAGAGAGATGAGGTGAGGCTGAGCTAAAGGAAATGTCTTTTCCTATCTGGCCTGAACAGGGCGAGTCTCGCAGCAAGATACGGTCCTTTTTCTCTGCTGCTGCTCTCTGCCTGCCGGCCCCTCTGTGGGTCACGGATCCATTCCCCACGTGGCTGTTGTGGCATCAGGGGTTCACAAGGTGTCCCCAGACAGCCCCACGCTCAGCACGGAGGCAGCGCAGGCAGCAGCAGCCTGGGTTATTGGGGCAATAAAAGGTAGAGGGGCTGGTGGTCACACAAGGAACAGGCAGGATATGCAGCAAATCACAGGCTTCTCCTTGGAGCCTTCACATTAAACAAACATTTTCTGCGCTGCCCCAGTGCCCTGCGGGCACAGGGACTTCTAACTCCCACCACGGCCTGCTTGCTTCCCCAGCTAGGGATTTAGCTTTCACCCTGTACCTTCCTCCCACGCAGCTCCTGCTGCACGCGAGGAAAGCATCAATCCGAGCAGGGTGGCCCAAAGCCATTCCCCAAAGCCTCTCCCTCTGCCCAAGGCTGCGCTCAGCCTTCCTTGTGATCCGGCCTCGCCGCGGCACAAGGGATTTGGGGCCCTTCCACACACGGACACGTTTCGTTGCCCAGGTTTAGGGGACTCTTGTAGCACTAATCCATCTCCACGACCCTTTCCGGTGCTCCTGGCGCAGGAGCAGGAGACCTCTCAGGCACGTTCCCATCAACCACACGTTTCCATGAACCGTCTGTTGTTGTCACAACTGATTCATCTCAAACATTATTAGTCTTCCTGTAATTCTCTTTCACATTTTGGTTCCCTTTTGTTCCCTAAGGTCAATATGCTACTTCAGATCCCAAATTTCCATGGCTCCGGAGTACTGCAGAGATGGACACTGCAATTTCTCTCTTGCCCACGCTGGCTCCGGTGCGGCAGCAGCCCCGAGTGCTCCGCGGAGCCGCCTCGAGGCTCAAAGCCAAGGAGGTTTCACTCCCATAAGCGGGCAGAATCCTTCAGGACGGAGGCTAATACAAGCCCCCAGACCGTCCAAGCTGAGGGGTCGAGCCCAGCGCTCCAGCCCGGACAGACCGGTGCAGGTCTCAGAGCGGAGCCGGGCCAGGATCTCGCAAGGTTTGGCCTTGGCAAGGCCACCTCGGGCTTTCCAAACATGAAACCCCATTTTCCAGCCACCAGCTCTGCCAGAAGAAGGTACCACGGGCACATTCCCGCTTCGGGAGCGACGCGCGGCTCCGGGATGGGGCCGAGGTCACTGCGGCTGCGGCAGCCGCCTGCCTTCTGCAGCTCATTTGTCTGCATAGGGGAAAGCTCGTTAAAATGCGTCAGGCAAACGTCTTAAAACAGTCACAATTTGTAACCTCTCTCGACAGACAGAGATGCAAAATACGACATTCTTCATAAAACTTTTCATCTTGGCTGTGCTTGAGAGGAACACAGTGAGCAGAACACATATGACACTAAAATACCACAAAAATACATGTGGAAAGTCTATTAAATGAGGAAGGCATAAATTGATTTTAGAGGCTTGTTTTTCCTCCCCTCAGCGCAGCAGCTGGAGACAGGGTAGCTCTGCATGGCTGCTTACCTTGTATCTTTTTTTACATCCAGGAACAGGACAGGCAAAAGGTTTCTCATCCCCGCCGTTCATGCACATGGAACTGAGGATGGCTTCGGAGCTGATGGCACTTTCCGTAGTCCAGGACTCGTCGCTGTCCGACTCCTCATAGTCTACTTCCTCTTCATCATATTCACTGCCTGGAAGAGCAGGGTAGCGACGTAAGGCAAGGATAAAGTAAGAGTGCAGCAAGCCGACACATTCTGTATTTGTTGCAATTTCCCTACTTTTGCCTTACTTTGTGGGAAGACGGTTATTTTTAATTGTATAAAGCTGTCTTGGTTACAGTGATTTATTCCTACAGAAAGACACCAGTGGTTCGTTTTATAGTGACCAAGACAGACATTTACATATTTTCATAAACAGCTTGTTGCGTGGCAGAATGTTCAAAGGACTGATTTAAAATTCAATTTCATTGGTCCTCAAACAACAGGATCCTTCCTTCTTTCGCAGTGCCTGA